>NW_028139671.1:0-52058 GCF_965202585.1 Thalia democratica
TCTATTTTTTTAATATCATATACTGAATAGTAAAACTAATACTCAAACTAACTTTTTCTGTCATTTTTTGCGAGATCCTGCTGACTAATTTTATCCAATCTAAACCGCTTATTGTGCTGGAACAAGTCAACTGGGTTGATCATACTCTAATAAACGAAATTATGAAATATATAAAATATCCGAAAACACAAAATAAGTATCAATTTTTGTAATTCATTCTAAGCTCTAAAAACAAAAATATGCACAACAAAAAATTACATTGCTCTGAGATGTCATGTTATTTCCATGATGATTGCTCAGGTCTGTCGGAGGCAACATTGGGTATCTCTTTGGGGGGCGTCCCGGGCGACTGTAAAAACATTTTTATTTACCTGCCTATAAGAAATATTTAAATAACATACCTTTACTTTTAGAAAATAATAATAATAATAAAAACTATTCGTTTTCTATTTTAACTAAAGTAAAAACTTTTCATAAACGAAAAACAAGTATTGACGATATTTATTTACGATCAGATTAGATAAAATTATCAATTAATTTCCAATGGGGTCATCTACCGTTAATGTTCAGCTCTTCTAAAAAAAGCTATTGTAATTATAGTAGACAACTTTTTAGTTATTTAATTAATTGCGACACTAAATATATGCACCCAAAAAAGAAATTTCTAAATGCGCTAGTAAAGTAAAAATTAATAAATGCATTCCAATATACAGAGCTTTGAGCACAGACTTGGAAATGATCTAAAATAAGAAAGCGTAATTCGTTTAAATCGACAGCTCATTTTGATGTCGCCCCCTCAAAACTCAACCCAAAAATTTTTTCTTTTACATATATTGCAGCTAATTCAATAAAAATACGCAGCGCGCAAAGTTTTGAAGAGTAGCTGTCAAAAACGAAGAAAATATTGTGCAGTACACCACTTGAATGCCGAGATGTTTATTGTTTTTAAGCTCAAATGGCTGAAAAGTCAAAATGATTCATTATTTTAAGCGTTTTGTCGATCATAAGTTGTGTTCTGTTCGTAGGGCGGGTTTTATTGATTATCAATCGACTGTAGAAGCTTAAAGTTGCGGCAAAAAATTAACTTTTTTAGCTTCTTTTACAGGCAACGTTCTAACCCTTATGCTTAATTAAATAGTGCATAAACAGTTTCAAAACATTCCTTTTAGTCTTGTAATTTTTTTTTAGTAATTAGATTTGAACTAGTAGTTTAAATAGTTTTAAATTATAACTTTATTTTACTCATGTTTTATAATTTCTATAATGACGTGTTAATGTAAATGATTCTTATAAAATATACGAACGTGAGTTACAAAGTATTCGAAAACGGAAATACATATTATTAAAAAGCACTAGATAAAAAAGTCTTAAAATGAATCCTTTTTGATACGTTTAAATTGATCAAACATTGAACTTAACTCAAGTACATTTAAAATTAAGATGCACTATTAAGTGTTCAATGTTTGATTATTGATAAAACTCATTTATAAGTTAACATAAAACGAGCTAATCTACCTTTAAGTGGTTGAAATTCTTTGCACATGCTAAAACGTCATGCACTGAAGCTTGTTTGCATAAGTTTACAACTTAATCAGAAGCCTTACTTGCCATTTTTATTAAACTAATATAGTTATTGATAAATAATATTAAATACTCTGTGAGATATTTTAACATGTAAGTTTTTAATTATTGATAATGACCCAATATCTTGTGGTTTAGAACTTAAAATACTGATGTTTTTATTTATCATAGCTTAATAAATAAAACAGTATACAAACTAGCATAATAATCTTTAAATGCGTAAGCAATTTTATAAAAGAAGAGAAACAAAACCATAACTTACTTGGAACACATGATTAGTAAAAATAAAAGGCTTTTGTGGTAGCTAAAAACTTTTTTTTGGTAACTGTTACTTATTGTCAAAGGAAAAAAAGCTGCAAAGTTCAATAAAATTCAGTGTAATAAGAAAGTTTGAATTCAGAGCTTGAAAAGGAAATGAAACGAAACAGTTAGTAATGGATTTACAACTAAAAACACAAATGTGCACTTAAATTTAAGAACAGGGTCACCAATACCAATGTTAAGATGGACAGACTGTCGTAAAGTAAATCATTTGCAAAATCAATTGTTTAATTTGCTTCACCCAACCTCTATTGAAATCTCATTTAAATGGTAATTACGTCGCCTAAACTTTATCGCATTGCTATACGAAAGCGCTTTTTCTGGAAGTTTGATTGATTTGGTCATTTATAAAACCATTGTACGTAGAGTTAAGCTGATAAAACGTTACGTATTGACTGTTTTTTATTTCGAATAGTTTGTGTATTAGGAAGTTAAAAAATGCAACAGGTCTTTTATGGACTTAAAGCTTAAAAAATACGACCAGAACATTAAATTAAATAATTGACAAATGTGTATTATAAATCTAAGGTTAATATAAAAAGTATATACAATAAAAAAAAATGATACTGATGAAATTGAAACTTTGCTTTTCTAAAGTAGAGCAAATAAAAGTTTTATTATTTAGCATACTTATTGTTAGCAAAACTTTAAATCCTTTTTTTAAACATTTTTATCTGGTAAAACAATATAAATGCTCTATTGAATAGTTCAAAAATCAAGGAAACTAAGTTATTGTTAAAACTTATTGCAAATAAAAAGTTAAAAAATAACATATTTTCTCTGATTTTTGAATTATTCAATAGAGCATTTATATTGTTTTACTAGATAAAAATGTTTAAAACAAGGATTTAAAGTTTTTCTAACAATAAGTATGCTAAATAATAGAATATTTAATTTGCTCTACTTTAGAATTAACAAAAGTTTTAACAATAGTTGACTAACTTTCCAAAAACAGCTAAAAAACAATGAAAATATTTGGAAGTGTGTTTATCAGTTTAACGTTAGTCCTTAAAACAATTGAAGCAGACTCAAAACCTAATTTTAAGAAACGTTTTTTCGTAATGTTAAAACAATGGCCACAGTAACCAACTCACTTGATTTTGAAAAAGGTGAAGTACATTGCATGAAAGTAAAAGTTGTTAAGTTATGTAAATTAGTATTGTTATATATTCAAGGAAGTAATAAACTTTCTTTGTTTACTAGTTTAGAGCAATTGGTTAACTGTTTCTTCGATGACTTATGTTGTACAAGTATGAATTTGTTAGTAAAGTTAAACAATAAATCAAAAAACTTTACAGTTTTAGTTAGCTTTTTATCAAAGTTATTGAAGACGGCACCTTCAATGTCACACTCACGCATAAAATTAATTCAGTTGCCAATTAGTATACTTAAAATAAAAATCAACTTATTTCCATCAAATCCTTATTAAAGCTACTTTTATTTTTCTTCATACCGTTTTAAGTGTCCACATTAATAAAATTTGATGGAAAGTTGAATGAGACTCAATTTTGAAAACTTTTGTAAAAAAAAAACTGACCGATTATTTTCTTATCTCAGCTGAAAAATAAATCTGATCAACAAAATATGTCAAAATGAGCTGATTGATTATAAAGCGAATTTTTTGTTGTTCACTTCGAAAGAAACCTAAACACTTTCGCGTCTAGCTCGTGATATGAATTGACTTTTGTCTTTTGTGAGATCTCTCGGTGTTTGTTGTGATCCGCAGCCAGTTTGTTTTCTATTACTTTTGTCTTTTTGTTTTTGCCGTACCGATTACTCATACCGAAGCGCGACCCTTGCCCCCAACCAATTGTCCTCACAATTAAGTACATAGGTTTTTCGTGATAATTAAATCGGTGATTAGCACTTTTGTTTTAGGTTTTAGGTTAGGCTGGTTTAAATGTAAATTTGCAGAAAATCAGTTGTAATTGAAACTTTATGCGAAGCTGATAAGATTAAGCCTTAGTTTAGTTTGCAAAAATTTAAAGCTGACAAATAAAAAAAATTAGTCACAGTTTAATTTACGTAAAATTTTAAAGTAACACTAACAATGTTATATTATACATGTGATTTAAAAGAAAATAGAGGGTTCTACTTTATAAGAGGAGAACAAATATCTCTTTTTTTTCAAATGTAACAATAATAATACTTTTATAGCTGCTACTACAAAAAAAAAAACGTTTGCAATAATTTTTTGTTTTTTTTTATTGTAATAAATTATCAATAAGTCTTGTTATGATGCTTAGAAAAAATATATAAACTTTGTTGCTTAAAAGACGTCTTTTAAAAAATTAATTTTATTTGTTTGTGGAATGGAAAAATTTAAATTGTACAAAATTAACTCAAAAAATTCATTTTTGCTTAAAAACAAACAAATAGTCATTATTAAATAATAGCTAATAAGTACTTTTATAATCGTGCAAACTTTAAAAACTTTTTCAGATTAGATGAAGTTGTACAAATCACGAATGTTATTATTTTTAGAGTGTTAACCTTAGGTTGAGTCACGATAAGTGGCCTGAACTGGTTTTACAATCATTGAAATGCATTGTAAGCGGAAATGCACATTTGTTTTCGAGATGTGTATCTTGAGAGCTACGGTAAATGCAAAAGGTCAGTTCATGTATTGTATTGCAAGCTGCTTCATTACGCTGATAATACATACTTTTTTGCTTTGTTTTTATAAGCAAGTTTAAACAAAAGAGTGATAAAAAAACCCGTTTCTGCCAGTAAACTGGAAAGATTTACAAGATATCCGTTTTGCACATACAAAAATAGAGTTAATTAATACAAAAAAAAAACTGACACGCAAATTAGAACTGGAGATAAACATCCACTGTGAGTTCAAATCATCATTGGACTTATGATTTCAAAGATTAACTGAGAAACGCTTCAGTAATCACACACGCTCGCATTGTCGACAGCCACTGATTTTTGTTACTTTTTGTTTGCGTTGATGGATTTTGTTTTGGGTTGAGCGCGCTTTGATGTTCTCCTTTTTGCTTCACAAAACACAACTAGCAACACCCCGCCCCTGACCCACGCTTTTGGCTGCACACCATCCCTTTTGATGTCTTACAAGAAAGTAAACAGCAAAAAGTTGGCAACATACACCGCGTGCAGGAGACAAAAAAACATATAAATATGTTAATTATTGTTCTTGCTAAATTAAACAAAAACAAAAGTATTTTTAAATTTTAGTTAAGTACATGACTTAAATTTTATTTCAATCAGTTCTATTTTTATTCGAAAAGCTTGACCCACAGTGACCTGCAGCCGAACTTTTGTAAGCTTTTATTGTAATGCTAATTGATAACTCGATGAAAGATTTTGTTGTTTGTAAACTTTATTAAGTGTAAACTACTCCTATTGTCTAACATGTTCAGAAGTTGATGTCATTGCAACACGTAGTGATATGTTTTATATAACTTTTTCAATACACGTTATACAATATTTTCATAAAAAACATTACACAGTTAAGGAAGAAAGAAAAAGAAACATTAACTATTTAAATCTAAATACAGTTATATAAGATCAGCAAACCAGTTTAATTTAAAATAAGTTTTACGAAAAGAAAAAAGTAACTTGCACTGTAATCATAACTTTAACATTCTCCATATAAAAGAATTTAAACAAAATTAAAAAACTGTATTTAATCGTATAATACAAACCTTGCGGTAGTGCAGTCTTGATACAAAGTTTCAAAGTCTTTCTTTGTTATTAGTTTACATCTATTTACCCCAGGTTGAATAGCTCCCTTTCCTCTTAGTATACGTACCTGTTTGATAAATATTTAAAATTTATTTATATCTGAATCAATAAAATTTTGAGTTCATTATTTATATATAGCTTTATAAAACTTAGTAAGCCTGTAATAGTGTCTTTAATTTCCTGCTGAGTAGTTATTTTTATCATAGTCTAAGGGGTAAACAAATATAACTAAAATAAAAAACAGTTAAGATTATTTTACATATACCAACTGTTACAGGTAGAAATAGTGAAGTTGTTAGAAGTAATTTTATTTTTTAAATATTGTGTTGTGCAAACAGATCATCATGCCGTGCCACCATCGCACTTTGTCACGATTTATTGCGTTTACAAATTCAAATTAGTTTGTGGTCGACATAATCTGATTTAATTTATAGATTTCAGTTTCTTTCTTAACTTATTGATGTACAACGTTTTTAAACTCAAATTTTACGTTTTTTTTTACAAACTTAGTCCCGCTACAAGTTGTAGTCCAAATTTTTCAAAGAAAAACCTAAACATTTGCAATGTTACACCTGTTTAGGTAGAAAAAATTGGTTTATTTGCTCAACAAAGTAAACAAACCAATCACAATGATAGCTGCAAACACTAAAAAGTTCTTTTTTTTTTGCAAAGAATAATCTGTCATTCTCAGAGGCGAAGCGAAGCAAATACGCAGAGAGATTCGTTAAACATAAAAGTAGAGTTGTCAACCAACAAATCAACTTAAGCCAAGCGTGCCTCGCCGCAGCTACACCGGCAGTCTTTTTATCTGCTTATTGTTTAATTCCACCCGGGTCGTTTCCTGCGTCTGATCTTATCGCGCGGCATCAGTTCAGCTAAGCCTACGGGACCATGTCGCCGCAATAATGGGGCCCGGAAAGGGAGTCGAAAAGAAAGTTTTGAATAATCGTTTGGCGCCTCAGTTCATATGCGGTTTGAGAGAAAGTTTTCATTCAAGAGGCTCGTCCTTCAAAACACATGTTTGGTTTCTGCCGGGTTTCGTGCTCAATCACTTCGCTTCGGCGTCTTGATCAAATAAAAAGTCAACGCACAAATAAAAGGCCGTGTGACTGATTTAAGAAAGCAAACTTTGCCAGCTTTAGCTGAAACTTTGAAAACGCGTACTCTGCCGTATTTGCACAGGCCAGCATTTTAAAGTGGTAAAAATATTTTAAACAGCATAAAACTTTTAACTAGTTTTTCAGAAAATATGAGTTTGTTAAATAATGTTTTTACAAAGTTTTAACTTTTTAGAATATTTTTGATTTAGACAGCGCACTATCTTAATAAAACTCTTGATTGTTAAACGTTTTAAAAAGATTGCATTTTACAAAAAAAAAAAGCTAAAAAAACAATATTTTTCCTAAGAAACAAATTGTTGATGACAAACAAAATAAGTTGTACGAAATTCTAATATTAATTCATTAAATAAACAACCGACCTGTTCAACATTGCAAACAACTGGTTGTATACTCAATCTTTTCAACTTCGTGTAAACTGTGTGCAACCCTCCTACCAAGTGCTTCAGAAACAAATCGAACGCCTTAAATATTAACTTATTCATACTTCTAATTGTTTTTTGTTGAAAATCTATACCAAAATAAAGGTACGTTTCCTCTGAAAATGAAGAACAAAAGAAAAAAAAAAGTGTTAACTCTGCGTGCTGGTAACTGTTAAAAAACAGTAATAAAAAAAGTTAACCTGAGGTAAACAAATGAACTGTTCGTTATTTATTTGAAATGACGCCACTTTTGATCCCCTCAGTTCGACCATTCGGCACTCGTTGTTGGCCGGAGTGTTTTCAACCGGAGGCGGAGTGCTGTAAGCTGGCCTCTCCATCTTGTAATTAGAAAAAAATAACTAAATTAAATAAGTTTCATAATTTTATGCGGTAGTGATTTATTTATTATAAACTATAATATATTAACGAAAATAATAACGGTAATATTATAATGGAAATAGTTAAACTATTCATATGCTTTACTTAAGTTTACAATGACTAAGATATTACTTTTAATATAAATGAATAATAAAATTTATTGTAGTTTGACTAATTAAATATGTTTAGATTTATCAGCAATCGGAAAAAATCTCTAAAATAGATTACAAACTACGCTTTATTACACAGGAAAGCAGACAAATAAAAGTCGCATTGCCATTTATTAAGGCAATAAATCTGGCGCAAAAGACAAAAACTCGCAGAAAGTGACAATAAAATGGTTGATTGGTGTGACAATAGTCACGATGTGGGTTATCTCCATGACAACAAACAGTGCACGCCCTGGTAACTGTAGTTGAAACACATTTAATAGAAAGCTTTATTATTCTCATTAGAATAGATTTGATTTGTTCGCTCGAAGGTGCTCAGCCACAACAAATAGGAATTAGTCATACGTCGTTGTCTGTTTTAATCCTTGTGTTTTCGCGTTCATTGAGTCACATCTCGAGTCTTGTTGATTTGTTTAAAATAAAAAGAAAGAAAAGTTTTAATGAACCTCAAAACAACATCAGATAAGCATCTTTTTCGGCTGATGCTCAAGTATTCTCTGAGTTTAATTTCAGTTTTAATTGAATTATGCGAGCACGAATTGTGGATTTACTAGTCTGCTTTGAGATATAATTAAATTTTGGTGCATTAAAAGACGTTTACATAACGTTTGAGACTCTCAATTAAAAAGACATTCTTAAAATAGAAAACCTCAAAAACGAAGCTAACAAACAAGCTTCTCAAATCTCAACGTTTATTACATAAATATTATTTATTCATACAACTCGTTACGCAACAAACTTGTAAGTAAAAAATAAAATCTCTTTTGGTAACTAATACAACACAGCAAATATTAACAAAGCAAATGAGTAAATTGTAATCATTCGACGAGCTTTGATTGTTTAGTAAAGATAAAAAGAGAACAAACAAAAAATAATATCGTATTAGCTTGGTCGTGCCATTAGTAATATAAATGCAAATAAAGTTATCAATTTCCTTGCGCGCCAAGCAGAAATTACAATTTTAATTTATATCAGTGATTACGTCATTTCATTGGTATTGTTGATTTCTTAAAGCAACTTCCTTAATTTCTTAATATTGCTGAAAATAAATTGTCTTTCTGTTTGTTTGTTCATTTTATAATCAAATTACCTTACGAACTTTTGTATTTAAGTGTTAGGAAGAATTTCAAATATGTAAAATTGTTTTTTTTATTTGTATATAATTAAAAATAGAATTGATAATATTAGTATTTGTTTGATTGAGATAAAGTTACTATAAGATAATTTTTAACTTATATTGCCAACCAAGAAGTAAAAATAGCCTAATAGTAACAAGAGCGATACTTATACCTAAGATAAAGTTATAAATAAACTAACTACTCTACATTGTTCGCAAAGTGTACGTTATAAATACCGACAGGTAATTTTGTTGTGAAACAAAACCAAAAGCGTGTTAATGTTTACAGAAGTCGCTACCAAAGCTGCTTGTTTATACACTTTACAACTCAGAAGACTTCTTTAACCGGAAACTGATCGTTTTGCAAAATGGCGTATTCAGTCACCGTAGAGTGAAATAAATAACTGGCGCCATTTTCATTTCCGTTTCAATTTCACACCTTCGTTGCAGTGTATTTATCCGTAATTTGATATTTATTTAAACTTATTCATTTGAAAATAGATTTTGTTACGTTTAATACAGCTTTTCCTTTGGTATTTGCAAGTTGGAAACCTTTGGTATTTTAGATGCAACAGCTGTTAAAAAATTACTTTGATTTAAAGAACTGTGTTTTATATAACAAAAGTTAAATCTATAAAAGTAAAGTAAATAAAAAAAGTACCTAACTAGTTGTTGGATATTACTTAAAAACAACAGAGTAAATATACCATTCTTATCTTGAGTACGCTGTTTAATGAGAGCTTTAAATTGAGAAGGGTCGTATATTATATCAAAATAACTTCGTTACCCAAACAAACATAAGCAAACAAGCAGTGTGGGGGATTAATTACATAAATTATCACATTGACGATGGGGTGATATGTAGCCACTGGGAAATGAGATGGGTGCTTAATTGATGGAGGCGGAGGCTTGGATGGCGATGGTTGCTTATGACGTGTGATGTGCTTAATTTAAGCAAATAGTTATTTTCGTGCTTATCAGTCACTTTAAACAAGCTAATTGCTCAATATGAGCGGGACACCACGTTGAGAATATTCTCTCAGTTCAAATAAATTGTAGAACCAGTTTTGCTTAATTAAGGATTTGCTGAGTTTACTTTGTTATGTGTTGTGAACTAAAATAAAAGTCTTACTTCCTTGTAATTGCACTTACATGTCTTAAAGTTAATGAAGTCTTTTATACACAAAAGTGTTTAACCTAGTGAAAAATCAGTACTAATTGTTCTTTAAAAATCTTCAAAGCCTTTCCATCTTTAAAATTAATAGCAAACTATTTTATAAAACAACAACATAAGTATTGTAAACTTAATAGCAGATATAATGCTTAAAAGTCATATACTTCCAAAAAAGTTCTATAACCATTTAAACAACTAGTTAAATCTTTTAACACTTAATAGTCATAGAAAATCAAACATATTTTTATCTGAAAAAAGTCATTAAAATAGCAATAACTAAAACATTTTATAGTATGATATACTCTATGTGAAAGACTAATTTAGTCAATACAAGTTTCTAGTTTAAATTTGATAACTCAAACATTTAACGTCAAAAATAGCTTTTAAGTTAAAGCAAAAGAAAGCTTGAAATTTACATATTGAATTCTAAAAACTATTTTTTGTAATTAAAGTGATATATTTGAAGAAAAAATTATAGCAATTTTAAGGAGGAAGAAAAAAAATTGCAATTAAGAAAAAGCTTTTTGTTACTTCAAACTCTTTCACGTATATGTTGATGCTAAACTTAATACTGTAGAGGAAATTCATCTATAAAAGATAATTTATAGTTTTTAAAATAAACATCAAATATAGTACAAAGTCTTTATGATAATACAAACAAGCATACCTGTATCATTACAAATGTATATTACAAATAGTGATTTCTTGAACTAAAAATTAAGTTTTTACTTAATTATTGTACAACTTTGGAACAATTCATACTAATTTGGTTTAAGTTTAATTTTAATAATAGAACCAACCTTGTATGGCACCTGTTGGGTTGTTAATCCAACGTTTTCCCATTGTTTTGGTAGCATCATGGTGTGAGACATCATTTAAAGTATTCAATTTAAAAACTCAAAACTTCTGTTAACAAAACAAAAATACTTTTAACAAAACATTTACTAGTTTGAAATGGTAACAAAATTATAAACAGTAATAAACTTTTCGTCTTTAAAATTTTCCTTCATTTACATCTTAATACGATCGTAATAAAAAATTGCTACGGAAAATAGCTAATGTCAAAACTTTTGATCCCATTAAAAACTTAAACTTACAAAAGTTAGCTGTATCTTATCTTAGTTATTAATTTCAATATTTTTATATTTAACTGGTTTAATAAACTTTTTGAAAAGTTTAGTGTATTGGATGTAAATTGATACGATATGCTTGGTTAATCGCATTTTATTTAGGAATTATTTTTACAACACTAACTTGATTAGTAGAGCTTAAAAATATTTTTAGCTAACAACAAACATAACACTTTGTATCATATTAAGTTACAACTCAATTTTTTTCCAATTTTTTTCTTTTTTTTTCCTTATCGTTTAGTTTCTTGGTCTAACTAAATAAACATATTCGTAAGTAATTAAATAAAATAAAACATCAGTACAAATTAAACAAGAGACCCTGTATCATTTTAATGTTTGCTTTTCTCATGTTAAGTCAGTTTGTTTTATTACTTTTAATTTATACTGAACGCAAATATCAAAAAACTCAGCCTCATCTATCTGAACAAATAAACTACTACCTTTTTTTTTCTGACATTCGTTAAACAAAAGTGCGGTAATCAAAATTTTTTCAGCGTGAATTGTAGTCCAAGGTAGCTGTAATAAACTTTAATTTATAGTTAAAAGTACGACTCTGTAATTAAGTCGTAAATTCGGAATTTCTCTTTCTAAAAAAAAAATTAGATTGAATATTTAGCGACCCTCGAACAAAACAAAAGTCTTTAAGGGAACCGATGAGTTACTACAATTTCAGTGCAAATGTTTGCAAAGGTCATAAAAGCGCAGACAAAGCAAACGAGTTTTATCACGCCGTAAATTCATTTAACTGTTTAAGTTTGATAAGCAAAAGCCTCTGATCTAATATCTGCTTATTACCTAACAAACAAGCAACTTTTTTTCCAGGTATGCATCTCATTGTCAGGCCACGCTTTTATTAACAATGGCTCTTAACTCGATCTAATATTTAATAAAAACTTTCTTTAGTTTACCGAGAGAACCTGGTCGCTTCAGTGCCATCGCGTGGCCAAAATATTTCAACTTTCTTTTTCTTTCCGGTTTTTTTATACGTGTTTGCATTGAGTTTTGTACTTAGTTTTATTAGATGTGTTGTATTTTAATTAATATTAGTAATGCAGGTAAAACTTATCCAGTTGCATATTTGTAAAATTTTAGTTTTAACACATCGATGGATTGACTTGTTTTAATACAATGTTTAAATATAAACACTCGAAAATAACCAGAAAAAAAACACTATTTAACAAATATATTTACATTTATAAAATATAACTTAGTACTTTAGGCATTTTCACATATTTTGTAGCTGTTTAAAAACACGTAAATAAAGTACTTTTAACTAGTATAATTAGTTTTTTAAAATGTACAAATCGATTAAAGTCTTAGAAAATTACTAACAAAGTATACGCTTTTAAAACTGATTTGCTAGTCCTAGGGTTAAAAAAAGTAGTTTTTATGAACAATATAACAGTTGCTTACTAAATTCACGTAAGTTGCTTTAAAAGTATTAAAAAGTATTATCCTTATTGTTTTAGTTCGTTAGTTAAATTTTAAACAAAATACTACAAATATATTTTATACTCACGAGTTTCATTGTCGAGAAAAATGGCATGCTGACCGGATACTTAGCTTACAATAAATTTTCATATAAGTCTAAATACTAAACATGTACTCGATAGACCTTCTAAATTTCGACATTTACATTTTAGCTTTCATATACGAATAGTTATCATATATATAAACTAATAAACAAACATTATTTTTTTTAAATGAAATATCTGTGAAAGTTAAGAGTAAATGTATCATCAGAAGTTTCAATTTTTGTTTTAATTAAGTGAATATTAATTAATAAATCTTTTTGTATTTAATAAAAATATTTGTTAATTTAAACTTTAATTTTTTTAGTTTTGTGAAAGTTTTATTGCTTAATTTGTTTTATTTTTTTATTAACGAGAGCTTTTTTTTATTATAAAAATAATTACATGATAGATTTTTTTAAATACCTTTGCAAAAAACATAAAAATATGAGTTTTTCATCTTTAGATAATCAAAAAATCACTTTTTTAAATACAATTTTAATAGTTTTTAATAAGCAAATGTAAAGACGAAATTAAAAAAAAAACAAATAACAGTTAATAGTTATTCGTAAGTATTGTCGTAGTAAGTAAAGTAGTATTTAACTAAACTTTTTTGAAATAAGTAATAAAAGTAAAGCTTCAGTGTTAATACTCAAGAACTTTGGTATTTTATCAAAAACTATTTTTTAAATTAGTTGCAGTAAACTAAAGCCAAATAAATA
The DNA here is from genome assembly GCF_965202585.1 of Thalia democratica. Lineage (NCBI taxonomy): Eukaryota > Metazoa > Chordata > Thaliacea > Salpida > Salpidae > Thalia > Thalia democratica. The sequence goes on from NW_028139671.1 coordinate 13,356, forward strand.
AACTTGAGTAATAATATTTGAAAATGAGTACCAACAGCATTATTTGATGCAATAAAATATTCTTTTCTATCTTAAACACTACATAGTTGTTGCAATTTTTTTTCAAAATACTTTAGTTAAATTATTTAAAATTACATTTCCACTACGACACTATATAATACTATAACATATTAGTTTATTGAAGGACAAACAAAGCGCTCAAAATGTTTGGTTTAACAAAATCGTACGAAAAAAAGCTTTCGATTATAAAGTCTTACTCAACTTCACCAACACAAATTGATGTCTTGTTCAGCACAAGATTGATTTAAGATTGATATATATCAAATATTTTTTTTAGTAACGTAAAATAATAGTAAAGTATTATTATAATTCTATCGTATAGTTTTATAATGTACACAACGATCTATGAAACAGTTATGAAAACTTACAAAAAGAAATGTTTTAAAAGTAAAATATAATATAAAGACATTTTAAAAACAAAACTTCTTTAAACGTTTATAACGAAATCAGTTTTGAACTATTTGTACTCGTTAAAAAGAGAATCTATAATAAACTGTATGGATATATCTATATAGATAGGTAAAGTATACTTGTTTCAAATATTTGAAAAATATAGGTTATAATTAGTTTGTCGTACGTCATTTAGTAATTAGAATTAATAATTTATTTTTTTAGACAGAAAAGAAAGTTAGCTATTTAGTTTTAATATTTAAACTATAAAAATTTATAAAATACTTAGCTTATTTTTTTATAATTCTAACAAACTGTCTGAATGAATAAAAACATAAACTTTTTTAAAAGATTTAAAATCTTTGTGAAAACTAAGTTATTAAAAGCTTATTATCCTTTAAAACAATAACACTATATACGTTTTTTAACATAAAATATAAAACGGTTGGTTAAAAATTTCTTAAAGTTCGGTTAGGTGTTTTATAGTAAGATTTTTTCTGAAAAAAGGATGTAACAAAAACTTTAATTTTACATCATAAATAATGATTACTAGTTGTAAATATTATTTATTTGCAAAACACCAGTTTTACATTCATAGCTTGCTTTATTAGAATAAACTACCACTATTTTATTGGAAGATAAACTTACAATAGTAGTGTATTTTTTTAAAAGCAGCAGTAGAACTGATAGTATAAAAAAAACTTCGTCGAAATTTATTTAAAAAAATATGAAACAATAATGGCAAGTAGTGCAATAAATCATATCAAAATTCTTGTTTGATAAATTTTAAGACAAAAGAATTCTACTTAACATTATTGAATCAAAATTTTCTCGTTAGTAACCGGTAAATTGATACCCAAACTTGCTATGAGCAAAACACATATCGTGCCTAACAACCATCGTTATTTACTCGTATCAACGTGGGAAAACGGTCTTAAACTGTCAACTTGCTTTCCTGTGCTTTATATGAAATATGATTAGCTTTGACTAGTTTTTAATTTGCTTGAATTTTTACATAAATTAAAATATAAGTAGCTTTATTACTTTTTGTAATTAACTTAGAGGCGCATTCTAAAAACATATATTCAAAAAACATAAGTTTTTTTCGTTTAATTTGTTTAAATTAAACTAAAACTGCTAACTGTAAAATTTTTTGAACACATTTGGTTTTAAGTAGTTTCATAGATTATCAAAAAAGTATACCGCTACTGCTTAAAAAACTTAAAGTAACTTCGTGTAAAGTAGTCAGACTAATAAAAAAAAAACTAAATAATAAAGTTGTATATGTTTACGATTTACTGATGCTTATAACTATAGTATAGACTAATTTTTAGCTTTTGTGTTTTTTAATAAGAGTTGCATTAAATCAAGTACAACAACTGTAAACGTAGTAAGAAAACACAATAGATACAATTTTATTAACTGTATTTTACCAACATAAAAAAACCTTGCAAAAATCTCAATAAAAATACGTTATCGTATAGGCTAGTTTGAGCATTTGCTATAATACTCAGGTATTTAAATATTGTCATACAAACAAGTTTAACGTAAAAATCATAAAGTTTAGCAACAACTGTCACTTTAAACATAAGCATCATGAAAATTTAATAAATTATGCTCTTTTCGGCATTATCAAGTTATTTGTGCGACATTTAGCTGTGTTTTGGCCACAAAGTCAAAATAACAAAAGTGGTTTAAAGTTTGTGTTTGCATGTCAAGTGACTGGATTACGTTTTGCTGACTGTTGGCAGAAAGAGCTTAAAGTTTCAAGGAAGCATATGAAGAATAATTGATGAGTTGGAAATATGATGGCTTCGAATTTAGTCGCGTATAATTTAAATGGCAGTTCAGTTTATTTGTCCAGCCATCTACGCTGTATTTGTACAAGTTAATTATTAATTCACTCAAGCAAGCCAGATCGAAATGTCACAAAATTTTAAATATTTGCTCATCTTTCTACCTGTGCTGCCGAAGCACATTGAAATTATAATTTGTTTTATCGTGGTGTAAGCAAACACACATTTATAACTCAAAGCTGTCTTCTTTCACATAAATTTAGTTATCACTCTTGTACTTAATTACCACGGCTAACTTAAAATAAAAATTTCATTGGTTTTTTTTAAACAGTATCATTGCTTTTTTTTGATAAAAGAGACTTTTTTGATAGAGACTAAAGTTTTTTACAAAATGTGCTAAGTAATTTTTTTAACTCATGCAATTGAAAACGTTAAAAAAAATATTAAGTATTAACATTCAAACCATACTCAATGTATTCGAAGAACAAATCATAGTTGTACTTACCAGCAAATAAATTTAAAACCCCGGAAGTTAAAAAAGTTGATTTAAAGTTTTTTTGACTTCAGATTAAAATACTTTAAACATGCCTAGTTTAATAACTATGAAAAAACTTCACAAAGCTTAAAAAGTTTTTTTAAGTTTAAAAAAGCAAAGTTTTAGATAAATTTTCATTAATTCTATAGTTAAAACATTTTTTAATACTACATATTGCTTTGATTAAAATATAATTTAATTATGTGCCATCAAAGTTTTCCTTTTTTAAACAAAGATATCGTTATAAATAAAACTTATTTTGCTTTATTAGTTTGTAAAAGAGTTACTGTACTATTCTAAACGTATCGAGTTTTAATATTATTTTGAATGAAAATAAAAATGCAGAATAAAAACTAATAAAGAAATATCTAAAAACTAAAAGCGATTAAGTTTACAAGATTGTCAAGAAGGAACATTATAAACACACGATACCGAAAATGTTTATCTAATTAGTAAAAATTTCTAATTTTCTAGAACAAGTTTGAAGAAACTTTATATAAGCCGTCACTGAAAAACATAGGTATTATAAAGGCTTATCAAACAGTTATTTATAATTACTAGATGTTTTTAAGTGCTAAATTATCTATCCTATACAGACTAGACATTTATGTTATTCTAAACAACATATACTTATACTTTTTTTGTTAAATATGTAACTTAATGCATATTTGTAACAAACTTGTTAAACCACAAGCTATACTATGCTTTTTTGAAAATTTGTCTTGCGCATTCTTATGAACAAATTATAAAATGTCTAAGCAAATGTTTTATATACAATAATAGTTTTTAAATTTTAATAGTGTACTTCTAAATAACTATTTAAATCAATAAGTGTTTAAAACTCACAGAATGCTAAAAACTATTTCTAATACATGTTATTTAGTTTTTACACCAATAGTGTTTCGCTTCAAAATTTATTTAGAACCTTTACACTAATTCAGTTTAAGTATTGTGATACTTGGTCATTTGTATGTTTTTATTTTTTTCTGATACTCTAATTTTTAGATTTTTACTTGAAACAAAATATACTTCGTATTATTTTTGTTGATGTACAATTTTTTTTTAATTTTCTTCTTTTACGGCATGTATCATTAGCCTCTTTATCTAAGAAGTCTGTAGCTATTAGTATTAATCTACATGATTTAGTTATAGCACTTTCTAATTTTAATAAAAATAATGTTGAAGTAATTCATAAGTAAGCTAAAGTAGTAAAACAAATAGCATAAAAAGTTTTACAAGATAATTTTAAGTTTAAAACTTAGTTCCTTGTAATTAAAAAAAGTTTGAATAGGTTTAAATTAGAGTTGTTAAATCAAAGCTTATTTTATAATCCTCCATTTGGCGGATATTAAAAAAGTAATCGCTCTTTTATAAATTAGTTAATAATTCACTTTTTCACCCTCTTTTTAGTTACTGCCTCCTGATTGTCAATGTAGCTTTTAAGAATGTAAATCGAAAATTTTTGGAAACACTGATCTAGATCAACAAATCGAAATGAAAGTGTCCCGGACAAGACGTTAAAAGGTATCCGTGGTGAGCGACTCGATAACCGAAAGGTTCTTCGTGCACTAAGTCCAAGAACCAAATATTTTAAGTTTCTTTTTTTTGTCATTATAACAAACTATAACAATTAAAGATCATGTTTGATTGTCAGTCAGTCTAACATTTCAAGAAATGGTATTATTAATGACTTATACATTAAGTTAAAGTGTTTTTTTGTTTTATTTTTACTTTCATTATAACTAAGAAGAAGGCAGAATGCTTTTGTTTGCTCTAAAATCGAAGCTTAATATCTAAATAACATTTATAAAGTTATTGAACTTTTTTTTAACCATATGTACTCATTAAACTTCGTATTGTACACATAATTTGCTTCAAACCTGTTATAGGGTTAAAAAAACATATATTTAAAATTACTAAGAATATTTACAAAAGTTTACTTAAACTTTTTACTTTATTGTCAATATAATTAGCGCTAAAGACAAATTTTAAAAGAAAATAATTATTTTTATTTATTTTTTTAATAGTAGTAGTAACACATAAAGATTAACTTAGTAATCCAATACAATTAGTTTTTCTGCGTTATAGTTTTTATAAAAACATACTTAATTTTTGAGTGCAATGTTTATATAGTCGGAAAAAATTAATCATTAATTTACTTCAACTTTTATTATGGTATCAAAAATATTCAAAACAGTTTAAAAAACTTTTTTGTTCACTTTTATAATTAATAAACTAATTAAAATGAATTCTAAAAGATTTATTAACTATTATTATTTTTCAACTTAGATACTCATGATTAAGTTTGTTAAAAAATTAAATTGGCATAACTCAGTTTTTATTCTAATCAAAACTATTTATTTATTTTTCTAAAAATTAAAACATTTAAGCAAAGTAAAAAAATGTGTGCTTGTAGTGATTCATTCGTAAATGTATGCTTAATTTTTGAATACTATTTAAAAATTAATCCTTTTATATAATAAAACTCACTACTTAGCTCAAAAGAAAGTATTTTTAAACTTCTAATTGAGTAAAAGTATCTTTTCATTTTAAATAAAGAAGTATAGTTGTACAATTAAGAAAAGAATGTTTTACTCAGAATACACATTTTTGAATAAAAAAAAATCAGTTAAAATAGTTGTTTTTACTAGATAGAAATGTAACTTTCTACAGATACTTAATCATACTAAAAGTTCTAGATTTGGTTTTTAAAACAGCAACTTTTATAAAATTCTATTTGTTGCTGTTTTCGAAAATTAAAGTATTAAAAAAAAAGAACTTTATTGATTAGGTATAAAAAATCAGATTTTAGTTAGTTTCAAAATAATATAATCTTTAACGAACTAACAAAATTAAAAAAAAAAGGAGAGCCACAATGCTATATTTAAAACTTATACTAGATACTATTGAATTGATGGTGAAGAGCAAAAAAAAAAAAAAGAAAGTCTTAGGCGCGTATCAAAGGGTAGGGGGCCATAGTTTTTTTATATTTCCTTATGTTATTTAAAATATGGTTTAAAATATTATTTAAAGCCTTATGAAAAAGAGTTTTGGAATCCTTTGGAATATTTGTTCATAAAATTTTAGGAAAAACTTTCAAAACGAATTATCAGTTTTTTGATGAGTGAGACCTGTAAACACTGCTATGTAAATTTAATTAAACTGATACACTGGCAAACAAAATAAAAGTTTAAAGCAAAATTTTCTTTAAGCAGTTATTAATAAAAGCTGCAACTTCTTTGATATTACGTATACGATGCTATACCTATACAAAACTATACAAAAAATTCAAAAAAAAACAAATTTCAGTCTTAAATATAATATATTTGGATTTAACTTTTATATAACGTCTAGTATTTTTAAGATAGACCAATACTCATGAAAATTTTTATTTAGCTTGTAATTTAATTTTAAAAAGTATTAAAGATAAAACATTCTTACAAAAAACAATAACACATAGCTATTTTTATATGGTTACCTATAACGAAAATAAAAACAATAAAACCTGCAAATATATTTAAATAAAGCTCCTAAACTAATAAAAAATAATACTTAAAAAGGTTTGTTTTCTTTACGATGGTTATATAAAATGCTTTTAGTATTATCAAACATAGTAAAAATATATGTATCAAAATTTTGAGTATGCTTAAAACAAAACTTTAGTAACTGTTTGACTAGACTCTATTATTAGGCTTATTTAACACGATAAAAATATCGAAGCTCAAAACTATGTTCGAAGAACTAGACGTAAAGAAAGACTTAACGGAAAGAGCTACATACCACTTATTTACTTTTAACTAATTTGATCTGTGTGGAAAATTTTTTTTACATAAACAATTTTTCTAATAAGAAAATAACAATTATATAATAAAAAAAAGAAAAAGAGAGGTTTACTGCAGATTAACTAAAAATTAAAAAAATAAGCTAACTAAGTACGAGAGCGTATAGACTTATTTTAAAGTTGAAAAAGAAATAAAATCGTAAGATGTAAATCCTATGTGCTTCTAGAAAAACATTTTTTTTTACTTATTTAAGCTGTTATGTTTTTACAACTGTATACATAAAAGCAAACTTATAATTTCAAATATAACGAGAAAATTTTATACAGTGATACAAAAGAAAACAAAAATTTTAAACTATACTAGTATGTTGTTCAGAAGAACTTAAATATAAAAGTTAGCTAAGAAAACCTCAATTTTATATATTGTTAATAATTTCAGTCGTTGATTTAATTTTTCTTAAAATAATTATATCAAAGTCCTAGTAAATTTATTTACATGAAAAAAAAAACTTCTAGATTATCTTTGAGGTTGCAAAAAACCGTCGACTTAACATACAACTTTACCTGAGTGTATTTAAATAGGCTCAATGTTTTTATTTAAAAAAAAAAAAAATTAAAGTCTTTAATGGATCATTAAAACAAATAAATTCATGATTTTACACTCCAGTTTTTTTGCTGTCTTTATTTATTTTGTTACATAACATTATTTTTATAAGTTTTGAAAAAATTCCAAGGCTTAAACTATAAAGTTTTTTTATGAAAAGTGATTTAAAACTATATTTTTAGTATAAAATAAAACACGTTGGCTATTTAAACTTATAGCTCCTTATCTTTTAAAGGTTAAGCACACATAAACTTACATTTATTTGTATACAATTGTAGATTATTGAAAAGTAGATGTTCGGGAGCCGATCATTTCTAACCCGCTATCATTTCTAACCCGATCACTTCTAACCCGATCATTTCTAACCCGATCATTTCTAACCCAATCATTTCTAACCTGATCACTTCTAACCCGATCACTTCTAACCCGATTACTTCTAACACGATCACTTCTAACCCGATCATTTCTAACCCGATCATTTCTAACCCGATCACTTCTAACCCGATCACTTCTAACACGATCATTTCAAACCCGATCATTTCAAACTTGATCATTTCTAACCTGATCACTTCTAACACGATCATTTCTTACCCGATCATTTCTAACACGATCATTTCTACCCCGATCATTTCTAACCCGATCGCTTCTAACCCGATCATTTCTAACAAGATCACTTCTAACTCGATTATTTCTAACCCAGTTTAGCCCGATCATTTCTAACCCGATCACTTCTAACCTGATCACTTCTAGTCTGATCGTTTCTAGTCCGATCGTTTCTAACCTATTTTAGTTGTTTATTAACATTTATTTGTTTGAAGGATTTAATGCAAAAATCAACAAATCTTAATAAAGTAATTAAACTAAATAAAAAAAATTCAATTTTTAATTTTTTTAAAACATAATGATTTAATGTGTTACGTAAAAAATGCTTTTTGTATAATTTTTTATTTTAGTATTAACTTAACATAATATTAATTTACTTTGTATACCTCATTTTTTGAGTTGTATAAACGAATCTATTAACTTATATTTATAATTAATATATAATGATCGCTAAATAATCAAAAGTTTTTGTGTTTTTGGAAGCCTGTAAAATAATAAATTTTAAAAGATATTAAGAAAAATGTTAAAGAGGGTTTTACTATTAATCGTGTAAAATTATTTTGGCAATTTTAAAAATTTAAAACATTTCAATTTTTATTAAAAATTTAAATTTATTTTGCTCTATTTACATCATATTTTTAAACCAATATGAAAAAATCGAAATAATAAGTTTTCGACACTTAACTTTTATATTTAAGTTTATTATATAATATTTCTTATTTAATCTTTAAATATAATTTACTATTGGCTAAAAGAAAGAAAATCTAATTTAAGTTCTAGTAAATGATAGGGTCTCTTTAAAAAAAATATAAACGTTTACCTCTACTTTTTACTTTGTGTTAAACAGTATACACTTTCGTTTTAAGAACTTACAATTTAATGATGATAATTTTAAATTAAATTACCATACTAATTACTGTTTCTAAATTTTATTAACTGTATTATTTTAAGTTTCATATATACTCATACTAATACTCTTTAAAAATGGTACTTCGTTTAAATTTGCCCTAAATTTGAATGCAACTTGCCAATTTGGTCTCCATACTTAAAATTTATACTAACCATATAGGATCTCTTCAAGAAAAAGTAAAGATTAGTCTTTAACCGCTGCAATGCTCATTATATTTCTTACATTGACGATTATCAAAACTTAATATTTATACTTTAGAATTCAGAAGACTTATACTTTTCCTAATGCTTTTAAACCTAAAAACTACAGTTAATTTATAATCAATATTTGAACCATATTAAAATAATTAATTACCACGAAAATAAATTGAAAAATGCATGCAGTCATAAATATCTTTCAATTTAAATGTGGAGTTAGCTTTTAAACAAAATAAATCTTTACATAAAGTTGAAAAAATTTGATTAAAGCTTACTTGAGGAAAATAAGATAATTTATATTAGAAACTATCAGGAATTTAACAAATTTTATAATTATGAACCATTGATTTACTATGTAGGATTTTGTTCATTCTATAGTTTGATTTTATTATAATTGCTTTTCCTATGTAAATAATAAATCATTTTCTAATGTTTCCAATAAATGCTTATTTGACCTGTATTATTAATGTGCTTTGGACTTAAGGTTTTAAACTTAGTGGTTAGTCAATGTATTTAAATTTTTCAATTATGCTTTGGCAAAGCTACAAAAAAAATGATAAAAAACAATGAAATACCAAACGGTTGCACAACTCTAAAAGTTAGGATGTGAAAATCTGGTAGATGTATAAACAAGAAGAAGTTTTATTCATAAGTTTTTTTATTTTTTTTGAATTCTGAGTTGATATTTAAGTTGCTTATTATAAAATTAAAACTAAGTTTGTTAAAAATTTTCTCCTTCGAATCATAAATAAGTTAGTTAGTCTTATACTAAGTGTTGTTTTTTTTTTTTTGCTGTTAATCTAAAAAAAATAGATAAAACTGGAGTTTTTGATTTTAAGATATACAAATTTTTGTCATGTGCTATTTAGTTTAAGCTGCTTATATTTTTATGTGTGGGTCTAGCGTAGGAAAAAAAAATTCCAATAAGAATAAACATCAAAAATCGAACTTTATTAAAGCTATCTAAACATTACGTTTTACTTTAAACAAAATAAACTAAAATTTGTTAAAAAAAACAACTCTGTTGAGGTTATTTTGGTTTTAAAACAAATCTTAACATTATCACAATAATACATAAACATATTAATACAGATCGAATTAATAATAGTCGGGTTAGAAACGATCAAGTTAGAAATGATCGGGTTAGAAATGATCGGGTTAGAAATGATCGGGTTAGATATGATCGGGTTAGAAATGATCGGGTTAGATATGATAGTGTTAAATCGGGTTAGAAGTGATCGGGTTAGAAGTGATCGGGTTAGAAGTGATCAGGTTAGAAATGATCGGGTTAGAAATGATCTGGTTAGATATGATCGGGTTAGAAATGATCGGGTTAGATATGATAGTGTTAAATCGGGTTAGAAGTGATCGGGTTAGAAGTGATCAGGTTAGAAATGATCGGGATAGAAGTGATCGGGTTAGAAGTGATCGGGTTAGAAGTGATCGAGTTAGAAGTGATCGGGTTAGAAATGATCGGGTTAGAAGTGATCGGGTTAGAAATGATCGGGTTAGAAGTGATCGGGTTAGAAATAATCGGGTTAGAAATGATCGGGTTAGAAATGATCGGGTTAGAAGTGATCGGGTTAGAAATGATCGGGTTAGGTTAGAAATGATAGCGATTTAGAAATGATAGCAAACTGTAGATGTTCATGACTATACTTAAGATTATTTTTTGAGTGTGAATCTTTTTTTAATTTAAATTATTAAAGTAAGATAGAATTGCATCACAGTAAACCTAACAGCATTGTTTTGTATATGTACTTTAAAATTTTGTTATATACAGATAGTTTGTTGATGTATGGCTTTTGTTTGTTTCTAAACATGTATATAAACTAGCAAGAATTCGGATACTTTTTAATAATAATTATTAAACAAAGTATTTACAATCATAATAAAGTTCAAACTATTATGTAAATGTTTAATTCAGTGTTTAAAAATTCACTGCGTTTAAAAGTATTGAAAAGAAACTAAACTTTTTGTATAATTATATTTTAAACAAAAAACTCGAAACAACTTGTTATTAAGTAAAACTTGTTATTGTTTTAAAGTTTGTATAACAAAGTTTATAAAGCTTAGAAATAGGTTATTGTGATACTTTTTTTCAATATACCTTTTTTGGTTTTCTAGTGATCATAGGCAAATTCATCAGAGCCAAAGCCTGCCCTATCATATGCCTTAAGACAAGCTGAAGTTAACATAATTATTCGATCATAACATCTGGGTTATTACCAAATGATGTTAAATTGTTTAATTTATATAGCCTAGAAATAAATTTTATTCACAAAAAAAAAAAATAGTTGCTTTAATAAAATAATACCAAAATCAGATTTAACTAAAAAAGTTCAGTAAACTTTAAATAGTTAAATTCACCTGCTAATTGTTTTTTTAGTTTATTTACGAATTTGTGCATTGATAGTTTGATAAGTAAATCTGTATTTGTTTTATTTTTTCAAAAATATGTTTTTGTGAAATTTTGAACATGCTTTTTTATTTGTTTAAGTTTATTTTATTAAAAGTATGAGCTCAAAACTTACTAGTTTGAAAAGTAAAATAAAAACTAGCTGTTTAAAAAATTTGAACAGATAGTGCATAGATGCGCTTTAGAAATTAGTTAATAAACTTAGTTATAACAATATTTATAAAATTATTTAAAAAGATTTGTATAATTTTCTAACTTTAAGCACTGTCTTAAAACGCTTATAAAACTAAAAAACTAAAAAGAAATTTAAAATATCAATAATAATTTATCCGATTCATAACTTTTAAACATCAAATACGTGAAGTATTTTATTATAAATTTTGTTTGATTTAAATATTGATTCTTATTAAGTTATCATACTTTTTTTTTGAAAAGTACAATTTCAAATGATTTGTTTTTAAATGAATAGACTTTTATACAATTAGTTTATGTTGATACTTTTATTTATATTTTACTACAAATAAAAAATGCCATACTTTTATTTGTTACACTATAAAAAACTTATTAGAAAACTTACTAAAACTTTGAAACATATTCATCTACAAAAATAACAAATTTTATGGTGACAGAACTCCTATAGATTAAAATGTTATTAAGGGTTGAAAAGCTTGTAACTAAACAAATTATGAATTAACAAAAAATCGTAGTTTCATATATCAAAAAAAATATGACAAAAAACACTTTTTTAAAGTTTTTTAAATATATAATTGGTGACTTAATTGAAATATACAGTTTTTCTCAATAATAAACTCTATATATATTCAAGCCTGCACGCTCGTATTAAAAAAATATATATGTTTTAAGTTTATTTTAGTTTACCATAAAATAATTAAACTACCTATTGGTTACCTTTTTAGTTTTTGCAACCATCAAATCAAAATAGTTTATCAATTTTTTTCTTACGCGTATAAAACTTTTACAAAATTGTTATTAGATTAAAGATAAATTAAAACAAAACTTAATAAATAAAGATTGTTTGAAATTATCAACGCTTCAAAAAACTAAAGATACTATAAATTTTCAATTTTCTGTAAGTTTATCAAAAGTCAAACATGTTTTTTTAGTCATTTTTCCTCATAATTATAAAAAACAAATTATGTTTAAGTTTCTATTAAACTTATAATTTTTTAAATTGAAGAACAAGAAGTTATCACTTTCTAAAGTTGCTGTAATGACACTATCCGTAGTAATTCCTATTGTTTGAGAAATAGAGTACTTAGTTATACATATTTTCGGGCAGGTGTCAAATATGCACGAAGGGTCACTTTTGCACGAAGACACTTTTGCATCAGGGGTCACTTTTGACGGGTTAAATTTTATTTGTTTTTTTATAATATTTTTTATCCCTAATTTTTACCCCTGGTCGGTAAGCTTTTTCTTTCTTCAAAATTTTTTTTATTAATTTAATATTTCTTTATTTTGTTTATTTATTTCTTAAGTATCACTTTTACCCCTAATCTTTACCCTTGGTCGGTAACTTTATTTTCTGTTTTTGTTTATTTATTTGTTTATTTATTTGTTTATAGTTTTTAAACTATACTTAATTTTTATTATATTTCTATCTTTCTATTTTTTTACTTCATGCGAAAATGACCTTTCATGCAATATCGTCTTCGTCATATTTAACCCATCCTCATTTTTTCATACAAGAAAATGATTGAACTGATAATGAAATGATTGAACTGATTATTATAAAAGTATAAAAAATAGTAAGAAAATTGTTTAAAAAATTGTATATTAAAACTTAAATCCAGATTTTCTAATTTCCGAAAAGGACGAGTTATAAGTCTCGTCTCGATATGATCATTTTTCAAAAACTCTTTCAGTTGTTTTATCATTGAACATTTTTATTACCAAAATGTTTAGAGTTCATTTTAAAAAGCATAAAAAGCTACAACTTTTAATTTTGTATAATATATAATTTTGTTTAAACGTTAATAATATTCAAAAATATACTCGTTTATAGTATCTGCTGCAATCAAAAATTTTTTTTATCATTTATTCAATGTTTATTATTTATTAATCGATTTAGCTTTAAAACTCAATAAAAATAAACTAGTGTTTTGGACTGTTGTTCCTGACCTAGTTTTTAATAGTATTACAAATTTAATGAATCCTAGATTTAAAATGTTGGATGTATCAGGAATAAACAAAGAAAATCTTTTATGAAATATTTCAGTTAAATAATATTAAAAACGTAAAATTTAAGTATGTATTGGTGTTATGTAAAGTGAATTTTAATAAGAATTATTAATTTAGAAATTTAATAGCATGAAAACAAAATTATCAGAAACAAAAATTATCGTTTTTATCATGTTGCTATCAAATGTGTACTACAGTCATGTCTCACGAATCTACACACATTGTGTACATAGCAAAAGTGCGTAAATAAACGAGAGAATATAACTAAACGAGAGTTAGCAAATATATCTATATATACTTAGCTGTTTTCTTATACTGCATTTAATGAAATAATTTCTAGAAAGATATTTCTCTTACACCATGCAAGACAAGTTCAATCTAGGAGGGCAAGGAATACAGTAAAAAAATAGTGATTTATTGACTTAAAATGAAACTTTACGTCATAAGAATTTTAAAAAACTGAACATTGTACCTTGTTTAATTTAAAGGTATAAATGAGTTCTAAGACACCTAAACTATAAAGAGCAAAGCCATAGAGTTAGATAGGTTTCTTATGGAAGGCACAAACTAAAAATGGGAAAATGTTTATTTTCAAAATATCTACTTCAATTTTTTTTGCAATGTTTCTTTCATTATTGTTGCCATAAAACCTGTAATCTTTTAAAAGCCTAAAAAGACTTCTCAAATTCTTTTATGGTACTTTATGAGAATTCTAAAATGCGTAATTAAACTAAAGTGCTTAGACTCGCGATAGGTGATTGTCTTTATTACGTTTATACAATTTTTAAACTATGTAAGTAAGAATTTAGATTTTTGTAGTACAAAAAATTTAAAAAAATACTAATAAATGTAAAGCATAAATAATCATAGCCATAAATTAAAATTGTCTTCATAATAAGTAATATTGTGTAACAGAAATGTAATAAACATAAAAGAAAACTTAAAATAAACTGATATAGGAAACAGTTCGTTAGCTTTGGAGGATATGAGTCAACCTGTGAGAAATGTGAAGTTGGAGTACCTCAAGGCTCAGTATTAGGACCGTTGTTATTCCTTATGCACATAAATGACTTACAAAATAGAACTAGTCTTAAAGTCCTCAACTTTGCAGATGATACAATGTTATACAAAACATTCACAAAAGACACATACCTAAATGACAGTAAAAATTTTAACGCAGAACTAAAAAAGGTATCAGCTTGGCTTATTGGAAACAAACTTAAACTAAACCTTAATAAAACCAGAAGTATGATTCTTCATTAATCAAAAAATATTTTCTGGAAAAATATAGAACTTAATTTAAAATAGGTAAAACAGTTATAACAAACACAGATAGCTATATAAATATTTGGAAATAATTTTAGATAGAAATTTAAAATTGACAGAACACATAGAAGCTATAAAAACAAAATTACAAAAAAAACTGGGTGTATTATATAAAACCAGACATTTCTTAAATGAAAAAGCATTATATTAAATCTTAAAATCTTTATTTATTAGCAATGTTAGATATTGCTTGTTGTGCTGGGAAGAGCAAATAAAAATGTATAAATGATATAAATGTTTTCATAAACAGAGCACTTAGATGCATATATTGTAAGAAGTATGATGATAGTGTAAGAAAATTAAAAACTCAGAAAAAATATTAAATGTTGAAAGTTTGTTTCTATATGAAATAGGTCTGTTTATGTTTAAGTTTAACAATAACTTGTTACTAGATAACTGTAAAAAATATTATAAAAGTGTAAACTATATCCATAATTATTATACAAGGTCTTCAGAAACAAATTTTTTCCTACCTAGATTCAACAGCAACCAAATAGGTCATAAATCGCTATCCTACCAAGGAACTAAGTTATGGATTAAGCTACCATTATACTTAAAAAAAAATAAGTCATTTTGTAAAGTTCTAGGATGAACTTAAAATTTATCTTTTAAATAGTGATTCTCAAGGTGATCATTTTTACTCGTCTGTTTACTTTGTTTAAGGAGTTAATAGTATTTGTCATTTTTATATCCAAAATTTTAATTATTATATTTTTTTGTTTTTTGTTCGAAAGTTGATTTGTTTGGTTACATTAACATTGGTTTAATCTAGGTTTTAGCATTTTCTATCTTGCTATATTATAAGATTTTTCTTTAAGAATACTATTTTGAATTAAGTTCAGAATACTTAAAAACTAATTTTTTGTTATGCTTACATTTTTTTCTTTTTTAGTATGCAAACGTAAAAAAGTAGTTATAGATGTTTTTACTTTCGCAGAAAATAATATATTTAAATAGTAAGCTAAGATACCTGTTCCAAGCAAACTTAAGTTTTTTTTTTTTTTTTGAGGTTATTGAAGAAAAAATTCTTCTTTTTTATGTTTGCAAATTTTGCTTGCTTTCTATTATTACAGTTTTAGATTTGGACAAGTATTGAAAAAAAGGATTATAAAAGAATATTTAAAAATAGAAGGAAATTTTTTGTTGTTAATATCATTATTTTTATAATTGTTATAGTTTTTTATCTTTTTATCTTATAAAAAGCATAAATTTTACACTATTTATTTTCATATTTTATAAAAATTAAGTTCAGTTATTGTAAAAATAACTTCTTTAAAATTCTTTAAAAAAGAAATGACAATAGTTTATTTAACTATTCAAATGTAAAACTGTTTTTACTTTTTAATTAAATTTAGTAAATAAAATTAAATTACCTTTTTAACAAAAATACTATTATTATTTTTTTTGATTTCAGCGTACTGCACTTTACTTTCTTTAATAAAGTTGTAACCTATAATTAAAATATTCACACGTTTGTTATTAGTGTTGTTTATCTACTTTTAAAAGTTAATTTAAAGTTGTATATATATTTATTAGTTAATATGTTACTTAATAAGATTCATAGTAAATTATTAAACACAAATTCTTTAATTTTCGTTTAGTTTTATTTTCTTTATCTTTCTTTTTGTTTAATTGATTGTTTATTACAAAAGATTTAAACATTTAAATGATAAAAAAAAACTATGGGTATTAGCTCGTAAGAAACTTTATAAGCATGTGGTGTACGACTCGATAACCTAAAGGTTCCTTTCACCAGGTCCTTAGACCAAACTTTTGAGCGCTTTTTTTATCGTTCAATAAACAATGTTATAGCTACAAACATTTAGCAATTTTATGAATTCAAAGTTTCGTTTAGAAACTATCGAGTTTTTTTTAGTAATAGTAGATGTAAACGTAGATTTAAAACTTGACGGCTTAGTGGGAACACTAAGTTGGGAGTTGGGACTCTGTTTTTAAGGTAAAGTAAAATATTTTACTTCCTTGCAGTTGAACCAGATGTTAAAACAATATTTAAGAGACTGTTCCACCGTCTGAGAGAAAAGAGTGTTAGAGATAATTAATACTAACAGTTTAAACAGTTTTGAATCTCAATTTAATAAAAATCTGACTTTTTTGAATAATTTCATTAAATACACTAAACGAATAAAAAATATAAAAAGATAATGTTTAAGAATTTAATCTCTGGACTAAAAAGAGACTAACGATTAGATTATAAAAATAAACTAAAGCTTTTGAGGGATTCTGAAATTTTATGTGTAATAAAAGTTGACGTAAACTTACTAGATTTTTTATGGAGAACCACATTATTTCTCTTTAAGATAATTATTTGAGTTATGTATGTATATTATTCAAAAAACATTAAGTTATTTACAATAAAACTATTCAAGAAGTAAGTTTTATTTTTATAAACAACTTTTTTAAAGTTTTGAAAGCTCTTTTCTAGCAGAGTTGTTTTAAACATTTCCCGACAGTGTTTAAGCCTGTTTTATAACAAACTATAAATCCTTTTAGTTTCATTACTACAAAAATTTGTATAACTTTATTGGTTCATAGTTCATTGCATACAAACATATATCAATTATTTGTGTTTGTTATAAATAATAAAAATTCTCTTTAATAATAAAAAATCCTACAGAAAATTCATTATCAACATCCATGTATAAAAATTCACTACTTCCATTACAATATGTATGCACTGCACACTTTAAAAACAGTGCATAAGATCTTTTTTTAAAGTTTTCAACCATGCATTACAATTTTTTTTTATACTGACAAACATTAGTTACTTTAAAATTTTGTTTTTAAGTTTTATTTAAAATTACTTAGAGAATTTTTGATGCTCCTGTTTTCGTGATAAAATATAGGAATTTATAAAACTATATTTTTCAAATGAATTTTTCTTAAAGTTAGCTTATAAATAGTTATAACACATGCTGTGCACGGTATAAAGTTTTGAACAAAAAAAAATGTTGACTGAAAATTCTTTCTTATAATTGCAACTCAAGTTAAAAAACAATATTTGATAAAAAGTTAAGTTTTGATTATTTTTGAGCAAATGTTTAGAAAAAGTGGTCTTTTAATTTTTTTTTATTTGCTTACATTTTAAACAGGAGTATTAAAATGGTATGTGAGAAATTTGTATAAAACTTTTTTTTTATTAAATTGTAACTAGATTTTATCAGTATAATAAACCACCCCAGCAAATTATATGCATAGGTTTAAAATCACTTATACAATACTAAGCAGGGTTGACAAATGCGTTTGGCAAATTTTCTTCAGGCTTTCAAAATTTATTACAGATTTTTTAAATAAATAACACGTTTTATGGTCTACTTTTACTTCAAAAATTAAGTCTATGGTAAAAAACTGTGTTAAATAGTATAACAATATAGAAAAGATACTGTAAATCTACTTAAATGTGTTTATAAAATCTATACGATAGATCTTTTGTGTCAAATCGAAATTTTACTACTTAACATGTAAAAGTTGTTTAAAATTGCAGGTTTTTTGGCAATCCTGATTGTGGAAAAAAATGTTTAACTAATTTTCAAGATTAACCTATAAAAATATACACAATTCCTACCGTATTTGAAAAAAAAGTACTTCAGTATAAAAACATTTAAATCAATTGTAAGAATCTCTTAAAAGCGTGTTTTTAAATTTATATTACAATATATGTTCACAAAGCAAACTATGTATACTAAACAACTGTTAATTTATTGCATCAATCATTACATAGGGTCTATCATTAGGGTTAAAAAATGAGCTTTTCATGGTTTAGGTAATAAAAACTTTATTTCTACAGTAAGTCAATTAAATAGAAGTAAATATTTAAAGACTAGATGTACTGCAAAAACTTAATGTAAAAATATTGAGCAGTTTTACATATTAGAGTCCATCAATATCATATTATACTACCTAAAGACTAAAATACTTTTAAATTAAATTTCATTTATTTTTTTGTAGAAAATTAACTGTGGAGATCTCGTAATAAATAGTATTCATTAGCTTGTCTATGATAAACTATTAAAAACATTTGCAAACTTATAAGCTTTATATTTTTTAGAAAGTGGTTATTGAAAAGAATGGTGACAAAATACTTAAAAAAAAACAAATTGGAATAAATCATATGAATATAATTTAAAACACATTTAACTTTACTTTTTTAGAATCATCAAGATTCTTAAAAAAGAAAAAAAAAGTTTTTATTTTACTTTTTCATTCAAAAGTATGTCTCATGTATTCATCAATCGACTATTCTAATTCGTTGATGACACAAAAAAAACTTTAACAAGTTTAAAAAGAATATATTATACCTATACAAGCTTTAAAAACATTCAGAAGAAGTAGAATTTTTTATCAAAATAACTAAAATTATATTTTATTTTTGTTAAAGAAAATTTTTTTTTTAGTTATATATAACCATTAAAAGTATTTTTTATAAGTAAAATAGGTTTTGCTATAAAACCTTTAGTAGAATAAAGAAATTCAGATGGATTTCGAAACAAAAAATCTTCCATTACAAAATGCATATAAATAAGTGTTTTGAAATGATTTAAAGGTTGAAATCTTAAAAAACATATACATATTTTATATTAACATTATATTCGTTGAATGAAAATAAAAATATTATAACATTTTAACAACTAAAATTAATTTTCCAACTAAACTTATAATAATAAACTAAAAATAATTTGGAAATAGTGTAAATTTTTAGACATAATAGCTTAGTGTGCCATACACAATTTTAAACTGTAATTTATCAAGTAAAGTGTACATTATTAGGTTAGATATATTTCAAATTTAAGAAATGACGCAAGCATCCTTGGTAACTTTGATATCTGGCTCCTTCACTGGTTTCACGGGTGCATCCTTTTCAGGTGATTTCTGTGTTAATTTAAATATTTATTTTGCTTTCGTTTTTATCTTATTATTTTTAAGATATATTCAAAAATCTTTATAACACATAAAACTGAACTTTTAAGGTAAAAAGGACAATTTAAGCTTTAAAGATATTTAATAAAAACTGTTAACGTTATAAATTATAAAGAACTATATCGAAACCAACGTGTTTTTTATCTTGCACATTTTTACTGATAGAGAAGCCAGCGTATGCTTGAGAATTCCACATGGAAGATTTAGCAGGAACTTCAAAGTCAATTGGCTCAACTAACCCGTGAGTTGCTTGAAACGACATTGATGGTGACACTGGCGGTACTTTTTGGTGATATCTTTATTAAAGAGAAAAATTTATGTCAAACATTTGAAGTAAATATGAATGTTAAATAATAAAGCAGAATAAATAATAAAGAAACAATATATTCCATAAGGTGTGGTTTAAAAGTTCTGGTTTTTATAAAAACAAACCTTATTCATACAATTAAAACTGATGATATTAAAATTTTCATTAATCAAAAGACTTAAAAGAATTACTTAACTTTAACTTTTAAAAACTTACATAAATCCATTTTCGTGTTTTGCTTTTTCAAACCTTCTCGTCATATCTTTAGTGAAATTAAGATAAAAAGCATGCTCATTGGGTTTTATTGTAGAGCCAGCACCTTTAGCTTGCTTGTATTCCGAACACAACTTGTGTGTTGCATTCAAACCTGTTATTAGTTATATGGTTTGTAACTTTTATACAAATATTTCTGACTTCTGCAAGCAAGTAGAAACATTTTAAAATCAACTATGCTGATCTTAATTATGTTACAGTTTTTTAAGGCATGGTTTTAATTAGGGGCGGGCAATGTATTTAAACGGCGGGCCGGATGCGGAAAAATGTATCCTTGGTGGGCGGGAGCACTTAGAATTAGTGATATACCGGACTCAGTAACCGAATCCTACCGGATAATATTTTTCGGATCCGTTATTAAAAAAAGACTTGGATTCGGCCGGTAACTAACTTTATGGATCCGATTAATTTATATTTTGAATTCATCTAATTAACAAAAATTTCTGAAGTATGACATTCTAAGTGCTTATTAAGTAGTCAGAATTTTTTATGTATTATAACCCTGGGCCAAACTAATGATAGGTTTATAAATACAATAATTGTTTACTAAAAATTACTCGAGCGTAACAATTTAAGGGAAAACAAATAACTTTTTATATTAAATCTTCGGAATCATCTATTTTTGGCAATCCCTAGCTGGAGTGTTTCAGCAATAATATTAAATATACTAGAACAAATTTTGTAATATTGATCCTAGCGGGCCGGATTCCATTGAATTTTAAAAACGTCAGGTGGCCGGTCATTTTCACTATGCGGGCCGGATCCAGCCCGCACGTTGCCCCCTGGTTTTAAACAACTAAAATCTATAAACGCATAACTAACTAATCAAGTTAACTTTCGTTGAAAATAAACATTTAAAATATTTAAGTAGTTAGAGTGAGTTTTACATTATGACTACAAATTTAAACATTAAAATGCCTTTAAAAAAATTAACGCGAGCTCATCAGTAAATTAAGTTTGAGTTAAAAAAAATAATTTGCAATTAAAATTTACAGAATAATAAATAAGTTGAATAAAAAATATTTTACATTTTATAAATGATCTAGACTTTTCTAATTTTTATAAATACTTAAATTGCAAAAACATAGGCAAAATCCGTTTCACTCGATGAAAATGTCAATAAATGATGAAAGTTTAAGAAATCAGTTAGGTTTTTTATTTTAATAAACAGCTTAATCTTAATCTCTAGAGTATTTTTAAATAAATGTTTTAAATTTTTTTGCACCAATATTTAGTATAAACAGTAAAATTATTTATTATTTATAAAATTAATTTACAAGAGTCGTAAAACTTTTGCTAAAATCTTAGATAAATATATAAAAAATTAACTAGTGACTTACTGTCAGAACTTTCTTGAAATATACGAACCGAATCACCACATTTTTCTTGTTCAAGCAATGAAACTCCATAGTAACACAATGCCTTTATTTAGTATGTAAAATAAAAATACTTAACTTTTAATTTGTGTCAAAAAAATAAAAATAAAAACAATTAGAAGTTATAGTATGCTTTGTTCATTCAATTAAAACAAATTAATAAAAATAACTGCAGAGCTATGACTTACAATTTCTAACAATTTTTAATTTGTAACACTGTCTTATAAAAACTTTAAAAAAATTTATGATTTTTAAAAAAGATAAAAAATTGCCTAGTTATCATGTATGTAATAAAATATGCATAAACTAAAATTAAAATAAGAGAGTTGCCAAATTTTTTTCAGGTTTCTAAAAGTAATTTTTTTTGTCAATTTTAAATTAAAACTAAATTAAGGTAAAAAACTGTCTTAAAAATATTGAAAATATACTGTAAATCTACTTTAAAAGTGTTCCATAACAAATTTCTAAATGATACAAATAAAATTATTTTACTTGATATTTTTTCGTATCTGATTAAAATCTAATTATTATACATGTAAAATTTGTTTAAAATTCCAGGTTTTCTTTTGCCTAAATTGTAAAATTCCAAGTTTTTCACGGGTTCCAGGTTTTTTGGCAACCCTGCAATGACAGTTATTTTTTTATTATATTTCCTTTTTAATTTAAGTACATATACATATTAGTTAGCATGAAATTAACAACAAAGATGTCTAAAAAAGTATAAAATGAACAGTTTTTTATTCATTCTTTAAAGAAAACCGTTCAAAACTAAATAATATAAGTTTGAGTTGATATAAAAATAGTGGTTGAAAATGTATACTGACATTAAATTAACAAGCCGGTATTATTTTTTATATCTTGTTTCTGTCAAAAATAATATGTTGGAGATTAGTTATGAGTAATACTTATTCATGGTTGCCACTCAAAAAGCTGAGAAGAATTTCCTGACTTTTCCTGACTTTTTCCTGACTTTTTACCAAAGTTTTCCTGACTTTTCTAAATCAAACTCTTAAACTAGACTTATTCTAAAATACATAATCTAACACTTAAAACTATATAAAACTTCCAATCTAACTTTAATACAGGTTCTAAACAATAGTTTTTTGCTGAATTCTATAATCAAACTTCCAGTACATCACTTAAACCATCTGTGTATGATTGATGTTTGTAATAAACAGCTCTATTAGCAAAATTCTTGTATTTTTACCTTATAAACACAGCTTGTCTGAAAAACGAAACAATTTTTTAGCAAATCCTAGCATAAATGTATCTAGATAAACAAACGACATATAAGGAACTTTTACAATTAAAACCTTGAATTAATAACGAACTTTCACAACTAAAATCTTAAAACAATAACAAGTTTTTACAGTTGAAACCTTAAAACAATAAAGAACACATTTTTTTAGAATTTCCTAGTATAAATGTATCTAAATGAACGAAACGACATATAAGGAACTTTTCAATTAAAACCTTAAATTAATAAGGAACTTTCATTCAGAAAAATCTTTTTCAGAAAGCCAAGAATTCTTGAAATATGTAAACTTTGGCATAATTAAAATATAAAAAAACAATTAAATGCTGATCTGAAAAAAATAACAATGGTTAGTCTGAGTTTAAAAACCCAATACATAAAGTGTTTAGTTTTCTGTACAAATAAATCTAATCTGACACCTTAATACAAAAAATAAATTTACTCTCTATCAGTAATAAGCTATTTATTTAAACTAAAAAGTAAACTTTAGTCAGATTCAGCATATAAGTTGTAAAATAAATCTAGTGATAAAAATTTAGCGTTTAAGTTAAAAATATCTAGTAATAAAAAGTATTTACTTAAAACATGTTTTACTTATATAAATTGTTCATTTAGTTCAATAAAATACACCCAATATTTAATATAAAATCGTAAAATAAAGAATAAAAAAGAATATACTTAAGTGACTGTAAAAAAAGACATAAAAAGTAAACTATATATCTGTTGTATAAAATATTTCCTCTTATCATTTAGTATAAAGTTTGTAACAAATAAATATACTCTTATATACTTTAAAAACTTGAGTTACTCTCCAAAAAATACAAATAATAAGTAAATTTAATCTTGGCATATTATACCTCTCTTATAACTTATTTAAAAAATTTAAACAAATTTGAAAAAATTATAAAGAGGTAAAGTATACACATTAACTTGTTACATCAAATACTAAACTAACTGCTTAGTTATAAAGAACTCAATTGTTTACTTGAACAAAAAACTCTTTGATTCTAAAATTATGCTAGATAAACTTTTGTGTATATATCACAGTTTCACTATGGAAGTGTCCTTGCTACAGATCATAAATACTAAAAAAGCTTACAAAATCTGCTTGTTCATGTAGGGTACTTGTTCAATATGTTAATAGAAAATTTTTGCAGTATTATAAAGGATATTTTACTAATTTATACCAGCTGAAGGCATTGGAAATAAAACTAAATATTTTTTGTAAATTTTTAGGAAAATTTTGGAATTTTTTTCTGACTTTAAGGACTTTTAATTAACTTTTACCACTTAAAGGCTTTGGAAAACAAGGAATTTCGTAAATTTAAACTGACAAAATCTGACTTTTTTTTTTTATTTTATCAAATTTCCTGACTTTTCCTGACTTTTTTCAAAACCCCCCATTTTTTCTGACTTTTCCTTGACTTTTGTAATTTTTTCAAATTTTTCCTGACTTTTCCTGATTTCCTGACTTTTCCTGACCGAGTGGCAACCCTGCTTATTATGAAAATAGTAAGTTTAGAAGTAAAAGAACTAAAACAAAGAACATTTTATACTTATTCTTTTACCGAATAAACACCCATTAAGTATAAAATATAACAAATAAAATTATGTGAGGTTTAAAAGTCTTTATTACAATTTGAATAACAGGGGCTCGCAAAAGTTTTTATAAAACTGTTTCAAGTTTTTTGTTTTTCTTCCAGATTCTTTCAATTATTTTTTTAATGATTTTTAAAGTACAACTTTTCTTGTCTGTTTTTAGTATACATTTAACTTAAGACTAACAGTTAGTTTTAACAAATTTAAATTAATTGAATTATAAAGTACTACTTTACATGCTTTTTATTCCATTGCAAACATGCATTATAATTTTATATTTAATTTTTTTTAAGTTCTTATCTCAACACAAGTTAAGGCATGTGTTGGTATAAAATACTAGTTTTATTATTTAGTTGCAAGTTTAAATTAATTTGGAAAATTTAGTTTTTAATATACATACCCGTACCAATTTTTTTCTGAAAACATTTTTGACAAACACTTTTGAACAAATTAGTATTCATCAGCAACTTTAGTTTCTATTACAAATTATTGTTGGAAACTAGTAGTTTTATCAAATAGAAAAATATGTAAATTATTATTATATTTCAAGTACAATTATCAATACAAGGTATAGTTTTTAATAGCAATACTAATCTAAACAATATTAGTATAATATACAGTAACCTCTCGCATCTTAACGCACTCGTGACGTTACGCACTCTCATTTAATTAAGCATTTTAAAATTCAAAATTTTTTAATTTTTATTGCACAAAGTAGGTTTATTCCTTAATTTTAATTTAAAACATGTTTTTAAATGCTAACTCACCTCTCTATATCTTTAGACTCTGTAAACTTATGTTCCTTGATTAATTGATAAACATTTAGTTATACCTCAGTATATCAGAAGTTTGTTAACAATAAGAGATTAAATTAAAATTCTGAAAGAAACATGACCGTGTTAAATAATGAAAGTATAATGAAATAATGAGAGTTTAAAACACAAATGAATAATACAACACTCTTGCCCTATATATGAATAAACATCTAAAAAGTAATAAAATAAAATTCCCTTGCAAATAGTAGCAGTGATACTTAATAAATATAAACTTACACTTAACACAAATCTCAATTGTTTTTTTAGTAAACATATCACTAATTTTCATTTAACGTTTTTTTATTTAGTTTAAGTTCTTCTTCTGTAACACTTGCTTTGCACAGCAAGCGTTGAATTTTTTCGCACGTTGCCTTCAATTCTTCGTAATGCTCACCAGCACCAGTTACAGCTTTGGAAGAACACAACTGCGCGTTAAAACTGATTTTCTTAATTAACTTTTTAAAACCTTTTTTTTTAATATATGTATAGATTTATCTTTTGTTTTTAAATTTATAAATGAAATAAACAAATTGTTGAAAGTGGGAAAGTCCCAGTCTGCTTTTAACTAGAAGCAAGTCAAAAAACAGCCATTATAGTAAGTATATTGGTACCTCTCGTATCTTTACGATCTCTCGTATCTTTACGCTTTTTTTTCTGTGAACACAATGTGCGTAAATAAGCGAGAGGTTACTGTAGGTGTAAATAAATTTATTGCTATGGCAATAAGTGACAAATGCATTATAATTCACAAAAATTAACACATGCACTTAGATTAAAAATGTAAGAATGAACTTTCTTAAACCATATAAAAATTTGATTTGACTTTCAAGGTGCAGTAAAGTTAGAAAAACCTTTCTAGATTATCGTTTTTTTGAAGCTAAACACTTTTTATTTTTTAAAAATATATCTTTAATAGTTTTAGAACGCTTAACTGAGGATTTAAAAAAACATTGAACTTGTCTTAATTTTTTCCTAAAGTTAGAAAAAATCATATACATTATTAGAAAATAAGGAAGATTTTTTTAATGTGTCTTCGATCTTTATAATTAGAAAAATATGCATACAATATCAGGGTTGCCACAGATCAAGCTAAGAAAAATTTCCTAACTTTTTCCTGACTTTTAAACTCAAACTCTTAATTTAATTTCATTTTAAAATACATAATCTAACACTAGAAACTATATAAAGCTTTCAGACAAATTTTATTACAGGTTAAAACAACAGTTTTTTTGCTGAACTCAATCATCAAACTTCCATTACATCACTTGAACCATCTGTGTACGATTGATATTTGCAATAAACAGCTCTATCAGCAAAATACTTGTAATATTTACCTTATAAATACAGCTTGTGAGAAAAAAGACACATTTTTTTAGTATTTCCTAACATAAATGTACATAAACAAACGAAAGGACACATAAGGAACTTTTACAATTAAAACCTTAAATTAATAACAACACCTTAAAATAATAACGAACTTTTACAATTAAAATATTAAAACAATAAAGAATTTAATCAAAAACTTTTTTTTTAACTTATGTACTAAAATTTATTTTCTCTGTCTCTTTTTTGACACTTCAACTTCTTCATCTAATCAAGATATAGTTCATGGCATATACCTATCTCTCTTATATACCTCTCTTATAACTTATTTTAGAAACTTAAACAACTTTGAAAAAAATATAAAGAGGTTAAGTATATACATCAACTTGTTACATAAAATACTAAATTAACTGCTTAATTATAAAGAACTCAATCATTTACTTAAACAAAAACACTTAGATTTTAAATTTATGCTAGATAAGCTTTCCGTATATATCAGTTTCACTATGGAAGTGTCCTTGCTACAGATAATTAATAATTAAAGGCTTACAAAAACTGAATAGCTGTCAAATTTTGTACGAGCGTACAAATTGCACGAGCAAAATTTTTTTAAATCTTTTTTATTTATTTACTTTTTTATTTTTTCGCTATCATTGTTACCCCTAACCCTTACCCTCGGTCAGTAACTTTTTTTTTTAATTATTCTTTTTTTTACTATCACTTTTACTCTTTACCCTCGGTCAGTAGCTTTTTTTTAAATTAACAATTGTTTTCTTTTTTCTAATTATATTTCTTATTAGTTATTTTTTTATTTATATTTTCACTATCACTGTTACCCCTAAGCCTTACCATCAGTCAGTAACTTTTTATTTCTTTTCGTTTTTTATTAATTTATCATTTAGTTTTTTATCTGTTTATTTTTTTTTATTCTCGTGCAAAAATTTAACTCATGCAAAATTGACCCCTTGGTGCAAAATTGTCTTCGTGCAATAATGTGGCCTTGTGCAAATTCGTCTTCGTGCAATTTTTACCCGTTCCCTAAAAAAACTGCTTGTTCAAGTAGTGTAGTTGTTCAATATGTTAATAGGAAAATTTTGCAGTTTTATAAAGGATACTTTATTAAATTATACCAGATGAAGGCATTGGAAATTAAATAACTTTGTCAATTTCTAGGAAAATTTTGCAATTTTAGTCTGACTTTAAAAGATATTTAATTAATTTTTTACCATTTGAAGACTTTAGAAAATAATTTGGAACTTTTAATAAGGAACTTTGTAAATTTAAAATGACAAAAACTGACTTTTTTTTTTATTTTGTTAAATTTCCTGACTTTTGTCTTTTTTTTTAGTGTTTCATGACTTTTCCTGATTTCCTGACCTTGTGGCAACCCTGCAGTATGTCTTTTTTAAGCAGTAAGTATACTAGAAGTTTAAAGGATTTCAAAACTTAGTTCATAAAAAATACTTAAGCCCTAACTACTACTTACAAATGAACGATAAAATGCTTGTTTCAACTGAAGATACTTTCTCCATTTTCCAACAATATTTTGATCTCTTATTTTTAAGGAATCATCTGTTGAAAAAATAGCATGATACTACAAATGCAACATGTTATAAATTTTCTTTTTAAATCTTTACTTTATTTTAATGCTCTTATGTATATAAATTAAGTACTGTCATAGTTCTCTATGCATCTTTTGTTGCAGAGTGAAACATTTAGTTTATATAAACAAAAATTTATTTTGAAATTGCTGTCAGCTGTTTATAGCGTTATATATACAGAGTTTTTACAAATTTTAACAAAAGCTCTTATGACTGAGCCACAAAATAACCAAAAAGTAAGTATAGTTATAGTAAATTAAGTACATATTATTCAGAAGCTCTGTTTTTGTTATAAACCAAATTATTCCAACTAGATTTATAAATTATATACCAGCTAATATTTTCTGGAATACTAATGTAAAACATGTTAAAAAATGTAAAAGAAAACCAAGAATATAAAAAGCTGATTTTTAGTTAAAATGTTATTGGTACATAAATATTTTGATCTAAATTTTTGCATTATAAAGTGTAAATTAGCGCATTATTTCCGATAATTTATCACAATAGATGTTATTTTAAAACTTATCTAATTTATTGATAGGTGCTCAGTTTTTCAGATTTTTAAAAACAAAACAAGCAAGTCTTTATGTTAAAAATGGTACAAAATAAGTAGAACTTCTTTAAATGATAATACAAACACATACTGACAAGATTAAAGAAAATTTTTGAAAACATTGTGAAGTGGTAGACTAATTCATAGCATTACAATTTTTGAATCAAGTGCAAAATTTACCCACACGGGAAAAATTTTGAACTTGACATTTTTCATGGGACTAATGTTGCACTAGGTTTTTTTATAAAGAAAACTTAGACACCAGATTTTTTTTGGGATAACTTGGCAAATAATATTGAACAAGCTTTTGTAACTGAAAATAAAAGATTTAATTTGCTTTTTATTTTTTTTACACTATAATTGCAAAACTTCATTTATATTTTATTGCTAAAAATCATAAAATCTATGGTTTTTACTCTTGTTCAAAAATTTAGCCAAAAAAAAACAACTCTTTTAAACCTTAAACATCCACCTAGTTCACCTAAAATTCAAATTTTATTCTCTCAAAGTTTATTATTTTAGATAAGTAGTAGTTTAGAAATAGAATTTAAATTAAAATATTATTTAGGTTTATACTATTTTTAAAAACAAACATAATAGCTTATGAAAAAATTTTTACGCAGGATTTTTTTTCGTAGGAATAAAATTGCAATAGATTTTTTCATAGGAAAAATTTTAAACTAAATTTTGCCTTAAGAAAAATTTGCAATGAACTATAAAAATCAAAATGATAATTTGAAAATAATAACTTAAACAAGCATAAATACCAAAACAATTTTTAAGAATATAAGTTTATAATGTTTTTAAGTTGATTAACAATTACTCAAGAAATAACTTATAAAAACTACATTTGCTACATAAAAACTAACTTAATCTGATTAAATAAAATTAAAACAAGTAAAAATATTCTATGATGTGAAAGATAAACCTGCTTGCTGAAAAAGTTTTGATGTTTCATTTGCCAAACCAGCTATCAATTTTGCTGTGTGTTTCTTTTCAACAGCTCTAGCTATTGTAACTGAAATATAAATTCATAAGTACTTAAGTTAAGCAAATCTGTTAACAATCACAAACTTATTTATATTCGCACCGCTTACACAATTATTTATCATGTTAAAAACCAAGTAATAAAATTTTAAAGAATGAATTAAAGTTTTTTAACAGTAGTTAATTTTGATTAAAGAAGTATAAATAAATAAAAATGATATAAATTCATTTAGGAAAAATACTAATTGTGATAGCAACTATTATATAAACTTATAAATGCCAATTTAAAAAATAAAAATTTTGTACTCCATGTGAAAAATATAAACTTTTTAGATAAAATTATTCAAACTTTATCCATGAAAATAACTAAAAAACCTTCTTGAGCCTCTGCTTGAGATGAAAATATGTAAGCATCTAAAAAAGGTCGTCCAAATCAGAAGATTTTGGTCTTTCTTGAGTTAATAAACTTAGCATATTTGTCTGTAATTATAACTTTATGTGAGAATAATTTTTCTCTTTAGCCAACTAGAGCTTTGTTTTAAATTTTTTTTAACAGAACAAAACAAAATATAAGTTTTGAAATTTCTAGCATTAAGTTAAATTACAAATTATAAAATTCCACTAATTGAACTCAAATTAAAATCAAAAATTTTATGTTTAGCTAGCAAATTTCCATCTAAAATTTAATTTTAAAGATAATTAGTTACCTTTATTGCTTTAAAAACTCCTGCTGCTTTCTTTAAACAAGTGTGAATTAATTTTGCATCTTCCATACTTATTCTATAAAATTAAACAACTTTTTTGATCTTTAAAAACACTAAGAACAATGTTTAAATTTAGTTATACAGAAATGTGTTTATCGTAGCTTACAAAAAAACCTTAAGCAATAACAAAACTTAAATTAAAAACAACTTTTACAAACAGTGTTAGGTTTGTCAAAAAAAAAACTGTATTTGATTAACAATAACTAATTAAATATCATTCAATAAAATATATATGGATTACTAAAAACTTTTTGAAAATAATAGTAAAATATTTATTATCTTATTTACTTAGATCTTTATTAATCAATGTATTTGTTTTGAAACAACCTTTACTTAAAATTTTTTTTTTAATAAAACGAAACCAAAAACAAACTCAGATTGTGCAGCCAGTTTTGCAGCATGTTTAGAATACCAAAGACCAACGTTAACAATCATGTTCACCATATCAAACTTAGCATTTGAATCATCCCTGTCGTATATAGTTTAATATCTTATATAGATTGTTAATTATTAATTGAATTCAAATTTGTATCAAAAAACTTTGAATGGTACATAAATTAAGGCTGATCTTATTTTGAAGCAAACTTTAATTTATGTTAGCTAAAATTTGACTGATTACCTACAAATATTTTTTACTAAAAAATATAATTACTGCACTGTTTACTTTAATGTTACTATCAGTTAGACTAGGGGTGGGCAACGTTCCTCAACCGGCGGGCCAGTTCTGGAAAAATTTAGTCTTTGGCGGGCCAGAACATTTCAAATTAGTGGTTTACCGGATAATGACTTTTTTGCAGTAATGGCATTCAGATGGACAATTACTTTTTAGATTCGGATCCGGCTGGATCTTAATTTGATCCGGATCCGACTGGAAACTAAATTAAATCAAAATTTGAATCCGGTTGGATTCTTAATTAAATAAAAGTTACGAATACGGCTGTAATCTAATTTTATGGATACTGATCAATTTTTGAATCCTCTTAGTTCACAAAACTTTCTGAAGTCTGACATCTTAAGATGTAGATTGAAACACGTTAGATGTTTATATAATGTCTATAAATAGAAATGACATAATAATTGACAAAAGTAGGTACGTAAAACTCATACTTAAATAAACACATTACTTATGGTAATATGACAAAAGGATATCCCAACTTAGTTAGAGTCAGGTAAAAATTTATACTATTTTGAATGATTTCGTTTTAGCAATTTTGTCTTATAAATTACTTCAAATTAGCTTAGTACAACTCAATTCTATTTTAAACTTTTTCTAAACAGACTTTTATATTTTCGACATAACTATTTTTAGCTAGACTTTTCAAAATTTATTGTATACAACTAAAATTACATTATAATATTATGAGTTTTTATCAATAATATTCTGAGGATGCGCTAAACGAAATTAATTAATAAACTTTTTTCAAAAATGAATGAGTTATGTTTAATTTTTTAGTTAAATAGAACAATATAAAATATCATGACAAATGGTTTATCTATTAGTACACATTAAATTGAATAGCTATTTTTAAACATTTTTTTAAAATCAAATTTTTGAAGTATATTTTTGTAAAAATATACTTTAATACTGACCCTTTGCGGGCGTGTCACTTTGCTCGCAGGCCGGTCATTTTCATCTGCAGGGCGGATCCTATAAAAATTTAAAAAACGCTCGGGGGCCGGTCATTTTCACTCTGCAGGCCGGATCCGGCCCGTGGCCGTACATTGCCCACCCCTAAGTTAGACCAATTTTATCAAAAAACTATATATAAAGAAAAACTTTGGACAAACTTTGTTAGCCCTAGTTATTAAGATTAGGCGGCAATGTTAACAAAATTATAAACTTAATTTCTAATAAGTCTGTCTCAAACTAAGCAAAGAAAAAAATTAAATTTTTGATGGTCACAAAGTTTTGACCTACATTTGTTATCAAAGGTTATGTATTACCAGATTTGCCAAAGGTTTTTTGAAACATTTGTCCAGGATTTCTGAAAGTACTGTTGTCAATTTTTAGCATAAAACTAAATTTAAAGTAAAAATTGTCTTAAATAGTATAAAATATTGAAAGTATACTGTAATGCTTCTTTAAAAGTGATTGTAAAAAAAAATTCTAAATGATAAAAATAAAGTATCGCATATCATTAACTTTTTGTATCTTTTATAAATTTAATTACTTAACATGTAAAAATTGTTTAATATTTAGGTTTTTTTATTGTTTTATAGTGATTATTGTTCAAAAGTATATGTTTTTCCTCAATTTCTCAAATTCCAGGTTTTTCAGGATTATAGTTTTTTATCAACCATGATACTATAATTTCAGGGTGTCACTCCAGATAAAAAATCTGGCAGAAACTTGTCTGATTCAGCCCTGAGTTTATAGGAAAATTGAAAAAACTACTATGAGCCTAAGTTTTCAAAAAAATATTAATACTCAAGCTTAAATACCTAAAAACACCAAAATGATAACAAAAAGACTATAAAAACATATTATATAAGAACAAATTTAAAGTCATAAAAAACTAGTCTCAGATTTAAAATATATTAATTCTAGCCAGAGCCAGCCTGAGTTATTCAAAGTTTCAAACTAGCCTGATTTATCCTTAGTAATATGAGTGTGTAGCAACCATATAATTAATAGACAAATAAATGTTTTAGTTTTTTAAAACTTATATAAAATAGTATTTTAAATACTACTTAAACAAAAAAATTTTACAAGTAGTAGTATTTTAAGTAATTAAAAGGAAATATACAAATAATACAATTAATATGTAAAATATTTTCTATTATTTGGTATTCTATAACTTTTAACAACAAAGTGTATAAAATGAGTTAAAACAAATGGTCTAACTTGATAAACCAACAAAACTGGTAGTATATTAAGCATTTAGTTTGTAACAACATAATATGTAGCAAATAAATAAACTTACAAAGGAGGCTTGTCAACATGCAGAGACTGGGTCCATCTAAACTTAAAGAAAGAATTCAACATCTGCTTCTGACCAGCAGGTACGTTAGCATCATCGTCTTCATATGTTAAAAATTGTTAAAACTAGTATAGAAGTTTAGTACCAAAAATTTTTATAATATTAAATAAAATTGACTACTATTAATCAAGAATTATTTTAGTAAAATTTACCCCAGTATAAAATGGTCTATTGTAACTAGGTTTAGTAAAAAAAAAGGTCCTGAGATAAGTTTTTTAAAGTTTCTATGCTTTGATTTAAAACTTGTGTTTTTGTGAATGAATCCTACTATTTTTAGAGAAATTAAATTTCTTTTTTGTTTTTATTACTTGTAGAAGTAAGTGGAACACTTATAAGTATAATAAAGTATATAGCTTAAAAAACTAATGGCTTTGTTTAAAATTTAATAAGGTGAAACTTAAATTTTTTTGTAGTTTTAAATTAAAATACATTCTAATATATAAATATAGTTTAAGTTAGAACTTATCTATATAGCTTTTGTTTTTTTTAATTTTTTGTTTTAAGTTTCACAATTAGAGTTATCAACCTGGGTTCAAAGAGATAAATACAAAAATTTCATTAAATTAAAAGAATTCTACATTTATGGATTATTTTAATATCCGTAACTTAAATATTACTGAAGGTCTCTAATCGAGTGAAACATTGTTTGATAACATAACTCTTTAAGTTAATTATTTTTAGACTTCTTGACTAAAAATTTCACTGAAAAATTTATACAGTTACTGAGTTTCACCCAAAATAGATTTTAAAACTGTGGTTCATATTCTAATACAGTAGTGTCTAAAATAGTTTGTAATAAGAATAATTTGTCTTAAAATATGGTAATGTCTTAATGACTAAATAAAATTTATAACTTTTAAAAACAAACTTTTACTATCACTAGCATTGCCTTGGTCATCTGAAGTTGTATTAGCTTCTTTTGGTTGGTTTTCTGATGGGACCTCAAACAAGCCTTGAATAAGGGACATGTACTTAGTACTGACTTCCTCTATTTGTTCTGGTGTTGTGGTTGTTAGTTGGAGAACTTTTAAAAGTTCTATCCTAGCATTCTCTAACATCACTAGGGAGTTTAAAATATTTAAATTTACTTGTTATTTAGAAAATTTAAAACACAATTTAAAATTTAAATAAACAGAAAGTTTAAAAAAACTATTTTAAAAAGATTATAAAAAGATTAACTCTTATTTCAAAAAAGTTCATATCATAGACTCCACAAATTCTTTTGTAAAAAAAAACTATATAAATAACTATAGTGTTAAGAAGTTTTAAATATAACACAATATTAATAAATATTACTAAAAATAATTAAAGAACACATACTATATAACTTTCAAGAAGTCACTCTTTATGGAAATTTTACTGACATCAAATTTTTGCTGAGCGGTTGCTTTGTAAGGATTTCTATGAAACCAATGAGCCATATTTTTATAGAATAAGTCTAAACAAATGAAAATTAATTAAAAAAATAAAGATAAGATAAGGTTCTACAGCTTTACAACAAACCAATCTATATATTTCTAAACTTTATTTTTATGTTACATTTAAATATATATATATGTATATATATGATAACTATTCAAAATATAAGAATTAAAAAAATGAAAATTTTATTAAAATAACTACAAATTTGTTTTTTGTCAAATTTTTTTTATCTTTTAAATATTTTTCCAAATGAATTTTATAAACATTGCAAGGAACAATTCCTTAAAGTTTGAGGCATTTATCTCATAAAACAAGAAAGATTTTTAGTGATTTGCTGTTTTAGTTTGTGCCTCCCATAGTAACCTATTGTAGTCTCCAACTTTGACGGCTAATCTCAAAAATTATTTTGAGTTTTAAAAATCTGTAAAAAGTATCTTGTAGCTTATTTAAAATTCTGTTAAATACGACCAAATTTTGAAAAAAGTGATTTACTCCTCCTATGCCCTCGTAAAAAAACATCAGTCTCAAACTCTACCCCTTGCAACGATAAACGTTTTCTGGGAAAAGTGAGTGTTTACATCATATGTAATTTACCTGCCCCATTAATATTTAACTTAACTATCCAAAAATAAAATAAACAAAAAACTATCTTTTAAACAAATAAAAGCCCTTGGTGACACGCCATTTGGAGAACACTCACAAGGCTAAAATCTCAACACTAAAAACCACAAAGTGTGGGAAAATCATGAAGCTCAAATCCCCAAGTAAGTGTTCACCGGCGCTACAACAAAAAAATCACACCAACAATCCAATCATGTAATCACCGCCACCAAAGTGAACTCACAATCAGCTGTTGAGCAAATGCATAAAACTAGTATTATAATGAATACATTAGCATTAAATAACTATCTTAAAGCTTGATAATTAACTAATTTACTGAAATGGTACTCAGAAAAAAAAATCTAAAAATTAAGCTAAATTAGAAAAAAAAATAAAATAAATAAATAAAAATTAAACAAAAACTATTAAGAAAAATGTAGTTTCTGAAACTTGTATTGGTGGAATAATTTTAGTCTAATAAAAGTAAAAAAAAAAAAAATATTTATGCAATAATAATTAATATATACAGCTAACAATAAATATATCAAAAATATAATAAAAACTGGATAGTAGCAATAAAAAAAAACAATCACGCACAACCATACAATACCCATCAACAGACCAAAACCAGCCAATCATGATCAGAGTAGACACAAACAAAATTGACCATACATATAATAAGAGAAACAGATAAAAATAACAACCAAAAGCAATTAATCAAAATCTGCATGCAACACAAAATATTCTACCACAGCACTCTAAACCTACTCAGTATACTGGCTCAACAAGAATTTTTTGTAACTATATTTAAACTGATCTTTTTTTAGGTTTTTAAAAATTTCTGGAACACTAGACCACAACTTAGGGCCCAAATACTTGAAGGAGTTTAGGCCAAGTTGTGTTCTAGGTCTTTCAATAACAAAATTATTATTTTTTGAATGTCTTGTATAGTGTGTATGAACCATACTTACTGGAGTAAAACAATTGTGGTCAACCTCAAATCCTCTCAAAGTATTCAGCATCAACTTACAAACTTGCAAATTAAACACCTCATTAAATTTCAGTATACCAGTTTTTAAAAACAATGAATTTGTAGGAGTCAGTGCAGGTACGCGACAAACATATCTTACAATTCTTTTTTGCATACAAACAATTGGTTTCAAATGACAACTAGCAGCACCACCCCAAACAGATATACAATACAGGATATGAGGATAAAACAAACTATAATACACCATTTTCAAAGTACTCGTATCCAAATAATATCTTAATTTTGACATCATAAAACAACTTCTTGAAAGCTTAGACTTAAGGTACTTTAAATGTGCCTTCCAATTTAAATTATCGTCTAATACCACACCTAAGTATTTAATATTTTCACTCTGCTCAATCACAAAACCATTTACCTTAACACTGAATCATTCTTTTTTGCAGTTCTATTAAACAGCAAAAACTTAGTCTTTGAATAATTAATAAACAATCTATTTTTACACAGCCATTCATCAATTTTCTTCAACTCCATATTTATAACAACATTAACATGGTCAATATCACAATGTTGATAACTCAGACAAGCATCGTCTGCAAACAATCTCAATTTAATATTTGTAGCTGAAAATATGTCATTTATATATACAAGAAACAACAATGGACCAAAACAAGAACCCTGAGGTATCCCAACATTCAAAATTTCACGCTCAGAAACAACATTATTTACAACAGTAGACTGACTTCTATCTTTTAAATAACTTTCAATAAAATTTAACATAGAGCATTTTATATTATAACATTTAAGTTTTGATATTAGAATTTTATGGTTAACAGTGTTAAAAGCTTTAGCAAGATCCAAAAAAACAGAACAATTTACCTTTTTTCACCAGCCTCAATTAGTTCCTCAACAATCTGATTTACTGCTAACTCAGTCGTACTATTTTTTCTAAACCCATATTGTTTGCAGTGCAGTAAATTATTTGACAGAAAATAACCACTCAGTCTCTCACACACCAATGACTCAAAAATTTTAGAAAATGGAGACAAAAGAGAAATAGGTCTATAATTATTTACATTGTTTTTTTTACCATTTTTATAAATCGGCACTACCTCAGCATGTTTAAGAGAATTAGGAAACACACCATACTCAACACAACTATTATACAACATAGAAAGATAGGGAGAAATTATTTTTGCACTAAGCTTCACAAAACGAATACTAGGGACATCAGAACGCACACTCTTGTTAGGGTTCATTGTTTTAATATAATTTTCAATTTCGCTCGCTGATATATTCTTAAAAACAAAACCATTTTTTACAGAACCTATAGAAAACTTATCATAATCACAAGCAACATGTGTTCTTTTTTTTATTAAATCATCAGCAATTGACACAAAATTTTTATTCATAACATTACCAATTTTTTTTGGTTCAACAACAACATTACCATGCACATCAAGCACACCATTGATTTTTGAATGAGAGATAGGTTTAGTAGCAACAATATTGTTAATTATTTTCCACAACTTTTTACTGTTTGTTTTGTTTTTGTTTACAACCTGTTTAAAGTAAAGTATTTTAGATCGTTCAATAACTCGATTCAGAATATTTCTATATTTTTTGAATGTAATTGAAAATTTTTTTGTTTTATCTTTGATGGCAGACTTAAACATTAGATTTTTCTTTTTAATTGAAACAATAATCCCCTTTGAAATCCAAGGTTTAGCTTTTAGTTTTTGATCTTTTTTATTTAAAATTTTAATTGGTGCATGATAAAACACTGTGCTACCAAACACACTCTCAAACTCATTCCAACACTCATTTATATCCTCACCTTTTGTAATACTCATTTTCAATTTACCCAAGTTCCTTCTAAGATCATTTAAAAAAACTCCAACATCAAACTTACTGAAATCTTGAACTGATTTTTGATAACACAATTCATTTTTATTCATTAAACATTTAATTTCACAAACAACAGGCATATGGTCAGATATATCATAATCTACAACATTAACATTTAGCTTCTCACGCCCAAAACTAGAATAAACATGGTCAATCAAAGAACTAGAGGAGCAATCAGAAGAAAGTCTAGTTG
>NW_028139672.1:0-52036 GCF_965202585.1 Thalia democratica
AAAAAAGAGTTGTTTTTTTTTCAATTTAAGCTGAAGAGCTTAATAAAATGTACGAATTATTTTTGTATTTTGCATAATAAGCAGCTTTTTTCTAAAGTTTTATTTAATATTTTCTAACCATACTATGTGTTTTATTAATTAAAATTAAATGTTGTAAATTTAAAACTGTAAATTTTTTCTAGTAAGTTTATAAATTGTAAATAAACTAAAGCTTTTTTCTATACGAACATTTGAAACAGTAGCTAAATAATAGTTTTTTAAACAAAAACAATTTCATTACAATAAATTTATTCTACAAGTCTTAATTAAATTGACATACTGATATAAAGTTTTCAAACCAATATAAGACTTAAAATGTTTTTTGTTTATTCAAACATTAGTTTTGTTTTAATAAACAAAAAAGTAAATATTAAAAAACAACTTATATACGCACTTTGTTATGAGACAAACAATTATTTATCATTGATTTAAACCTTTAAAACTAAATTGTAAATTTAAAGTTATACCTTATTATTATTTTATTGAACCAAAAACTAAAAAGTATATGTTAAAAAGATAGTTTATTTTTGTTGTGAAACAAACATTTTTACATTTTTTCACCGAAACGGTTAAAATCAAAATTTTAACGTTTATTTTATATAAAGGCTCATTGTAAGAAAAAGATTGAATAAAAGATTGTAAACTTTAACATCTTATATTTTTTTCGAAGGTAAGCAATGCGTCAGAGAAGCGCAAAGGTGCTGAGTCGTATCAAAAAACTACGACAAGCAAGATCGGAAATCTTGGAAAAATGGGAAAAACTTGGTTTAAAAAGAAGTTGCAAAGTAGAAGCAATCAAGACGTTCCGCAATCTGCAAAACTAACGGCTGATACAAAGATCAAAAGCTCTTCACGATCATTTTTGTACACCGACAAAGACGAAAACGTTGTTCGTAAAAACAAAAAGTACAAAAGAAGCAAGACTGAAGCGCAAGACATGAACTACTCATCCTGCGAAGAAAATCCAAATGAACGAGAAAAAATTTCGAAAAATGTCAGACTCAGAAAAAGCAAGAGTGTAAAACAGCATAGCAATTTTTCTGACCAAGAAAAGAAGAGCAAACGTCGCCAGAGCATCAAATCGGAAGTCCACGTGCCTCTAATGTCGATGGTTAAAGCGAAACTCTCCGACGACTTAATGAAAACAAAAGCAGTGACTAAAACCGAAGCAAACAAGCAGGAACAAAAAAAGTCTTCAAAGCGTGTTTCCAGCGCTCAATCCGAGAAAAAAGAACAAAAGAGTGTCATTAAAACGACGCCGATTTCAAAAACTTTGAGGGGCAAAGACCCAAACGATTCGCTTGTTTACTCGGTGGTGAGCAAGCTGAACGAAATAAAAGATGAAAACGAGCGAGCTCCGAAGCTGGAAAAGCCCGCCAAAAGAATGTCAACTTTGCGCGGGTACCTTAATCAGCAGAGAAGAAAAACGGAAACTATTTTCACGAGCAAAAGAGAAGTTAAGAAGTCCTCAACGGCAAAAACGGAACAACCGCAGGGAAATGGAGTTGTTCTGAGAAGGAAAGAGAAGAAAGCTTCTGAAGATTCTAGGAGATGGTCGTCGATTAACTTGGACGACCCGAAATCAAAAAGGAGTCAGAGGTACAAAAGGTCGAAAACGCAGTATTTGAGTGCCAACGAGGAAGAAGATGAGGATGAATACAAAACTCCAGAAGAACAGAGGTTATGAGGTATAAATTTGAGTTTTTTAATGAACAATTGAAAATTTAATAACTCTTGTCTATGAAACTTGTGTCATTGTTTATAACTTTAAAGTATATTCAGTCTATTGCATATATATTCACATGTTTTAATAGTTGTAGAGATTAAAGATTTTTCATAAAAATAAAATAAATCTAAAACAATCTAATTCGTGTTTAAAATCTTTACAAGCTTAAAACTAAAAAGTAGATCTAATACGATGGTGTACTATAAAAGAATATTATTAGTAAATCTAACAGAAAGAATATAAGAAGCAAAAGAAGTTACTAAAGAGCCTTTGTCAAATACAAAAAATAAACATTTTTATTGTTTATAGTTTGAACAGTGTTGTGTTTAATTTTTATTATTAATTGATTGTTTAGAACATTTAGTGTTGTTTGTACCTATTTAAAATGTTATTTGCGTATTAAAGTTTGAATCATATAAATGTTACGTTACTCCTGATTAAATAAAATGATTTAATCTAAATACGAAGTTTTAATTTAGACCTTTAAAAAAGTTCTAAATACAAATCGATTTTTTTCTTACAAGGAAAACCTGTTATCCTTTTTTTTAACTTCTTTAGTTTATCAAATCATTTTTGAAGTATATTTTAAATGAAGTTTTGTGCTAATAATATAAACTTAAATTTTTGTAAAGTTTTATAAAGCCTAACGTATTAATTATCTTATTTTGTTTTTCAACCTTTTTAAAACTAAATTAAAATACTGTTGTAACGTTAGTGTTTTAACAACAATAAACTTAATAACAATGCAGGTTAAAGTTGTATACGTTATTATCTTACTGTTCTAACTTTATTTTAGAAATAAACTATAAACAGTTTAAAAAACCTTAAAGATAGTTATACTACTATAAACATTTGAATTTTCTAAAACTAAATGTCAATCTAATATCAATCATTAAATATTATTAAAACTTTTGTTAAACTTAGTATCTTAAAGAGCTTAGTTTTGAAAGTTATATAGATATTTTAAGAAATATATTGACAATAATACTCTCTTTTTTTAAAGAATAGGTTTACTTTAACGAATTTGTTTCTAACACAATTTACATAATATGCATAATTTAATGTTACTGTATAAGTTATAAATATCAAAAAAATATATATTTAAAGATTTTATTAATGTGCAATAATAACTATATCAGTCAGCTATACAACTCAATAATGTTGGTGAAAATGTTCGAACTTCAGTTTAAAAACTAAAAAAAACATGTAGTTATCTAAATTGGCAAGTTTTACCTGTTTGCGCATTACAAAATATACTTAATTTTAAAATGAAGCAATTTTATTCTTAAGTAGGATATCTATTATGTAGATTCTTATCATATTTGTTATTGAACTACCCGACATTATCTATAAGTGTTAATGTTTTCGGACCTAAAAACTTTTAAAAAATTTAAGGCATTATAAAACTAGACTATTTTTAAAATAGTTCTCTAAAACTTAACATTATGTAACTTAGCTTTGAAACATTTGGGTCCGCTAAATGTATTTTAATGTAAAATTACAACTTTTGGGTAAAAAGGTTAAACATAAAAATTTATTGCAAGTTTAATTTACAAATATACTTCAGAAACCTTGTAATTAATTTAATACTGAACGCTTTTTTAGCAATCAGGTTGCTCATTTATAGTACCTTTATTCTGTAAACATTCTTTTTACATATTTGATAAATTTCAATATTTTTTTGTTCATTTTATTCTAAAATTTACCAGACCAAGTAAGATACATTGCACTAAAGAATATAAAGTTTTAGAAGTATATGATGCACACAACAACGTAAAAAACTTGTAATATTTATAAGGTGAACGTTTAATTTTTTTACTGATTAAGTTTATTTTAACTAAAAATAGATGGCAATTAATATAAAAAATAAAAATTGAGCTTTAAAAATAGAATTCAAATTTTAAGTTAAAAAGTTGTTCAGTCAAAGTTTAATATTATCGAACTAAAAGTAAGAAAAACTTCTTATTCACAATTATACTAAACATACTAGATAGTTTAAATTTAATTATACATTTTATTGGTTAACTATGTAAAACTTTAAATGATACATTGCGTGTGTAAATACAACCGTATTAATTTTTGCACAAATCTAACAATTATTAGATAAAGACGACTCATTTTGTCTAAACTTTTAGGTAACACAGCAACCTAACAAACAATAATTTTATATAAAAAAAAACAAAATTTGTTTATACAAATAAAAAACTTATCTAACAATCGGTTGCTCAGAGTTTTGCGAAAGAGCAGAAACAGTTTTAGAGGGACAAACGTCCTTTAACTCATCTTCGGAGTTTTCACGACAACAGCAGGAGAAGACGACTTGTTTCCACTGGTACAAGGAGAGTGAGCAAAACAACAAGTTAACAAAAGAGGAAGAGTTCAATATGAGCTGCACAAGGATGAGATCGGAACTGAGTAGAGCGAAGCCTCCGCTTGCCATGCTGCTGATGACGCACAAGCTCACACAAACGAGGCTTCTTTTCACGACAGGGAACACTTGCTTCGTTGCTAGAGAGCGACTTACTTCTGCTGACGCTACCTTGGCACCGCACTTTAGCAGGAACTTCGCGTGCAAAACGAAAAACAAGAAGAAAACGACGAAAGAAGACACCGCTGCCCCGATCCATGGAATCTCTAAAGGTAGTTTGGTGACGTTGGATTGCTGACACGCGTTGTAAAAAACCTCTGCTCCGTTTAAAACCGGAGCTTTTGTTTGTACGACTTCGTAGGACAACACAAACAAAAAAATAGCAGTTAAACCGAAAATTGCTGCAAATTTAAAAAGCAACAGTAAATTGTAAAAGAATTTTGTGCAGTTCGAAAAGTTTCTTTTGTTCTTTGAGTCTTGAAAAAAATTACTAATCTTGCTCCAAAACACAAGGTACAGAAAAAATTGTGACGTCATCACGCAACTTACTTGTACTCTGACCCAAATTTTGCAAAAGTCAGTCGTCATTTCGTTCCAAGTTGTGATGAGAAATATTGCCAGGAAAGCTCCTAACGACAG
The DNA here is from genome assembly GCF_965202585.1 of Thalia democratica. Taxonomy (NCBI): domain Eukaryota; kingdom Metazoa; phylum Chordata; class Thaliacea; order Salpida; family Salpidae; genus Thalia; species Thalia democratica. The sequence continues at coordinate 4,773 of NW_028139672.1, forward strand.
CATTAGTAGACAGCTCGCTAATATTAAAAGGTAAATGACGGCGCTGGAATTTTTAGGTTTATTAACTTGCAATACTCTTTCACACTTGCTTTCGTACATTTCTTCGCAGTTGCTGTCAAACTCATCATCTAGTGTAGTTAAAACGATTTTTATTTGTTTGGATCTGCGAATTTTCTTTATCACGAAAGACATGAAGAGATAGAAGGATACGAGGAGAAAAAGCCCGTTTGTAGCTAGAACAATCACCAAAATGAGCTCCATGATCTTTATTTTAAAAATAAAACAGCTTTAAAAACAACACTGTTATTATATATTTTTAAAAGCAAAGAAAAAAATTTAAAACAATTTTGATAATTCTGTTTTTATTTAAAGAAACTTGGCTAAGTTTTAAAACAAAAATTGTTGAGAACTACGTTTTTTCTTATGTTTTGTAAAACTCTTGTTTAATAAAGCTATATAAAATACCTTATCATCAAAAAAACAAATCATAAAATTTCTAAAACAAGCTTTATTTTATTCTAACTATGTTGCCATGTTTTAAAAAATCAATTTATACTAGCTTAACTTTTATTCCAATAGCATTTTTTCTAGTTTATACTAAATTATTACTGTTCTAAAAATTCGTTTTTAACCAAAATTTGACAGGACTTTTAAAAGTTTAGTTACATTTTATCAAGTTTTAAGACTTTCGTAAAAAATTACTACAGTGTGATATTACATTGAGTTTATGTGTTTTGCGTAATAAACTTTCTTTTTTTCTAAAAAGCCTATGTTTTTAGAAGTTATGTCTTAGTTAAAACTATTTCGTTAAAAAAATTTTTTTTGTGTTACATATAAAACTATTTTAAATTAGGCCTAATCCTTGTTATGAAATAATTGTTTTTTTATCGTACAAATCGTTTTTTGTTAATCGTTTTTGTTAATCGTGTTTAATAACTATTGTACTAAGAAACAGTTTTTAAATTAAGCTTTAATTGAATTTAACAAGAAATTTTTGTTTATCAAAAAAAGAATTTGTAAAATTAGGTAGTGTTTGTTTGACATAAGAAGACTGTTTTCAATTATATTCGAAACTTAAATCAAAATGTACAATATCCTATTCAATTATTTTCTTTTAAGTTATTGCACTTTGGTGCTTGTGTAAAAAATTGGTCACAAAATTAGCATAGTTTAAAAAAATATTTTTCATCTTTAAGCAATATTGTAGTTTAGTAATAAACGTAACTAATAAAAAAATCAAAAGCTTGTGCTTAAAATTAGGTAAAGAATATTTGTTGTTAATTGTTTTAGCTATAACAAGTCTATATCAAATATTTTAAAGATTTGCTCTTTGCACTTAAAAATTTATTTAAAATATTTTATTAAAAAAGGTTTAAGTTAAATGTTATATTTAAAAAAAAACAACTTTTTTCAAGTTAGTATAATTGGTTGTATTGGTATTATAAATAGTTGTTTTTTAGAATATATATTTTTCTGTTGATGTACTACAAATCTAAACTGTTAGCAACAATTTTTTTTTTATTTACCACGTGTTGAAGGATTTTCTATTTAAAAAGTTGGTCTTACAGCACTGTAAACATTTTTTTACGTCAAGTTTGTACGCAAAATGTTTAATTTCTAGATAAATAAGTAGTAAATTAGTTTATCTCACACTTAAAAGAATTAAAAAGTTTTTGATATATATATAAACTTTCTTATATTACTTACTTTGTACATCACAGTAAAAATTATGTATTGTTGTGATTAGTTTCCAGTAAGTTTAGGAACTACTGACTCAAAAAAAAATTAAAGAATTTTTTTATACAAAGATATAACACGTTTAGGTTTATAAAACTTAAGTTACGTTATTTCAGCTGTTTTTGAAAATAAAACGATGGTATGTAATTTAGAACCTCGAACAAACCTAATTTACCTAAAGAATCCTTTTAAAATAAGTTATGAAAAGTATTCGAGAAGTTTTTACATTTTAAAAACTTAACTACAGCTAGTGCTTTAAAAAGTGAAACTAAAAACGAGTTTGAAGTTAGCTTGAATAAATTCAAAAAAAAATGTCCAAACTTTAGATCCAATTATTTTCCTTATCTTAATAGCTGAATAGTTTTTTTTTTAAATTTTAGAGAACGGTCCTTTGTCTTTAATATATAAAAGAAATCTACTCGATTAGGGCTTGACCTTTAGTGTAGAGCCCCTTAGAAAAAAAGGATTTTTTTATCAATTTTTACTTAGCTCGAATTTAAAAAAAAAGTAAAAAACAATTTTTTTTTCTTTTAATATTCATATTTTAAAGCAAATAAATTTTAAATAACACTTTTTTTTCCAACTGTTAATATTTTCTACTATTTAGCCTTATTTAAGATTTCCTAATTCCGAAATAAGGCCAAATAAAATAATAACAACTGAAAAAAAAATTGTTTAACATTATTCACATATAAAAAAAAGAATTTAACTTAACTTATTTTTTTGTTTTTAATTCGAGCTAAGTAAAAATCGATAACAAAACTCATATTTCGTACTGTTTGGCCTTATTCCGGAATTAGGAATTCTAGAATAAGACTAAATAGTACAAAATATTAACAGTTGGAAAAAAAGTGTTATATAAAATTTATTTGCTAATAATTATGAATATTATAATAAAAAATGTTTTTTATATAAAAATAAATTAAAAAAAATTTGCTATTCTGATTGTTTTGTGTAAAAGTATATCTTTACAAAGAAAGGTCTACTAAAACAACCAAACAAAAGGTTTATTTTAAACCGATTAAACTAAAAATGTTTGTTTCGTTTATACCGAATCTTTTAATTATTTAAAGTAATATTTTTAGACGTTTATAAATAAAACAGGTTTGTTAATGTTTAATAAAAGTTATCTACACCAATAAACAAATAAGAAAAAAAAAATAAACTAAAGTATTTAAAAGTAATTTTTTTTCCTAAGTAATAAATATTAAACAAAATAAACAAACTCATCACTTATGCAAAAACGTTTCTAACTTAAACAAACTACTTATTAGACTTTAAAAACATAATGAATATGATTGTGTTTTTTATTCGTGCATGAGTGACCTTGACACGGTCCACATGATTTTGTATTGTGTTGGTCTCAGATGAACAAACAGCAATTTACAACAACTAAAAATTAAGTTCATCGAGGGGTTAGTGATACTAAAGGGGAAATTATTCATTTTCGTAATAATTAAGAAATGACCTTAGAACATGACTAAAATTAAATAAATTATTTGAAAAAAAAAGAGGTTTTACTTTAAATATTTTTCTGTTCCTAGGAAAATTAGTAGTCATTTATAATTTTGTATTAGTACCAAAATTTTCAAGTGTTTGATATGTTAAAATACATTTAAGTCACTATAAATCAAAAAATATCAGTACGACTCTGAACTTTGTTTTACTTTGTTCAACCTTAAAGTTTATGTCCAACTCTGGTAAACTGTTAAAGAAAACTTTACATACTTTACTTGAGCAAAGTTTTTAGAAACTTAGTTTGTAAAATAAATTTTTGAAAGAATATATTACTTCTCCTCCAGCAGTTGAGATCTCTCTATTTGTTTTCTTGAAACCAAAACATATTATACTTTACTTGAAAATAAACTTTTTAGATAAAGCTTATACCATTCAACTAGTAGTTAATCTTGTCAGCTATGTTCAGGTAGTCAATTTTTACCTTATTTTATACTTATTTTGTCTAAATAAACTTTAAAATACTAACATCCTTTACGAGCCATATTAAAAAAATATCTTTCTAGGCTAGAAGTAAATAAAATAAATTTAGTTAAAGTAGTATACTTACCATTTGTGATGAACCATGAAAAAAAACAGCACAATTGACTATTAAGCAAAACAAAAGAACATTATTATATAAAAGTTTAAACTTATTTTTTCTGCATTATTTGTTTATTACCTTAAAAAAAAATATTAGACCAAAGTTCTTTGCTTGGAGGGCCGCAATTTGCCTACTTGGAACTAAAACTTAACAACATCAGTTTTAATACTACTTATTTCATTTAACCTCCGCTGAACTGCTTTATTTTTAACATAGTGTAACGTAATTAGTTTTAATAAACTAGTTCCTTTAGAAACTTTTATTGTGCTAAAGTATTAAAAAAACGTAAACTATTTTAATACTATATTAAAGTATGTACAATGATACTATGCATGTCTTTGTAAAAAAAACACCATATTCAAAAGTATAATAAAGTAAATTTTAAAACGTAAGTTTTTTTACGTCCTATTATTATTTTTTTAACTTGTCTAGGAAACAAAACAAAAAAGTTTACTAATCATAGGTAAAAACGGTATTTTAACTTAGACTAGAAAATATTTGTAAAAATTTTAAATAGGAGGAAATACTTACTATTGTCAACAAAGTTTTAGTAGTAAAGTTTACTAGTCAGTCTGGTAAAAGATCAAAAAAAAAGAGGCTCTTTTAAAAAGTATACTTTTTAATGTTTCTGTGTAAAGAAGGCTTAAAACAACTGTTTGAGTTAACTATAAAAAAATAACGCCAAGAAAGTTTCATAAAGTATAAATTGGTTGTGCGTTAAGTGCTCGACATCCTAACAAGCAGAGCTCATTAGACCTAGGACATTTCACTGCTTTAATATAAAAATCTAAAATATATACTGTACGTTTTTACTACTCATACTTTTGGAACTTTGACTCTGTAAAGCAGTTTGTATATTACGAACAGCGATTGTAGTAAGTAAATTGAGTAATTTTTACAAAACTTCATATTAAATATTTATTTATGCTATCACGAACATCAAACATTGAAATTATTTAAGTTATATAAGTAGTTTATTTGCATATTACTTAGTTAGTTTTATATACTATTTAATAGTATTATTTTGATAATGTCAAATAGTAAACATGTAAAGTATTAATTACAAAAGTGTTAAATAAATATAGTTTTGTTCACTTTAATTATTTAAGATTTTAATAATTGCAAATTTTATTAAACTAACTTTTTTTCAATCAAAAATAACATTATTAAAGGTTTAGTTTCTTAGAAGCTTAAATAAAATTTTATTCTATAAATAACTATAAGAAATAATTTTGGAAATAGTGTTTTTCAAACGACATGATAATTGACACCAGTTTATTTTATATTATTTCTAACATGCTGGATAAGCTTAAAAATTACACAAAAAATCTATGTAAAACTTAAGAAATAGTCGTGAAACTAAAAGTACTTACACAAAGGTATTTGATAAACAAATGGGTTTTGTTATTACCATAATAAACGTTTCATAATCGTTTTAATTATTTTTAAAAAAGTTTCAACATCATGTTAAACATACTATTTATTTATTTTTAATTCACAGCAATTATAAGTTTTATTTTTTTCGGCAAACTTCTGTATTACTTTTCTGGCTTCTTTCAACACTGCTTGAGATTTTTTTAGTTTTTGACTAGAATCAGCTAAATAACTTGTCTAAGTTTCTAGAAGGTTTACTTTACAGTGTGTATTTCTCATGTTTGACTGCAAAAGCAAAGCTGTGATCGAACATTATTAGGTTATACTGTTAAGGGACATGTTTTGTATAAGTAGCATTGAGTATACTAATAGCTTTAAGTGTTTTAAGATAAGTTTTATTTGATACTTTCTAAAAAATGTCTGAAACCAAACTACTTTAATTCACAAACTTAAACTTTAAAATGTATTAAAGTCGAGCTTACAAACTTCAAATAACTTTTAAAACTTCTGCAGCCTTTGAATTTAGTTTGAAATTTACTAAACTCCCAAGCACGCAACTATCTAGTGACAAATTAAGTCCTAAGCACAACAAACATATCATGAACGAGAACAAAATGACCACTTCTTGTGACACTTCTTCATTTCCAGATGACGCCGTTTGTTGTAAAGATGACTCAATTGGACCTTCGACTGGGCCAAGAACAAGGAATGACGCGAGAAATGATGCAAGTAAAACTTTCGACGCTGAAGCAGTTTGATATAACAACCAAAACGTTTTGTCGACTTTATTGAAAGTGCAAAACTATTTAAAAGGTACAATTAATCCAAATAGCCGCTACATGCGAGTGCTTAATAGTAATGTCGACCGAGCGAAGCGCAAGGTTTTTTCTGATCTTTATAAGTTAGAAAAAATATTTGACAACCCTACGGCTAAATTTATTACAAAAAAATTTACGAGTGTGCAAAAAATCAACTTGGCAAGTTTTTAAATGATGACTTTAAACGTTACGAAAATATATATCTTATTGTAGCAAAAAGATTAGTAGACCTGGAAGTTACTGGTAACCAACAATATTTTGTCAACTTAGTTATTTCTATAGAACGGACTCTTTGGATTCAAGTGGTAAAATATTTGAGTCCAAATTATAAAAAATCTTTTGTTGTATTATGCCTCCTAAGGATGAGATGTTTTGCGATAAATGATGAGTTGAAAGCCACGCTTAACTATATAATAAATGGTTTAGAAATATCTTTGGGAACGTCACTATTTTGTATAAAACAAGACTTTTCCTTTCTGAGGCAAGAATACAAGTGGAAAACTTCGGGTTTATCAACTGAGGATTACTTTGAAAATCTTTCTCCAACAGCAGACAAAAAGTTTAGAGGCTTTGCTAAAGAAGATGCTGAGTTCAAAAAAGACAAGAACCTCAAAATATTATCGCAAAAAAGAACACAAGCCATAAACAGTTTCAACAGGTCTACATTCATTTCTTATAAAATTGAAAGCAAACTTTGGGAACTTTTAAAATGCGACGAAAATAATGAAGAAGCATTCAATGTTACTACAAAAACGCTTGAGAGTGTTAATGATTTTTATACAAGTATATCCACACAAATCTCTGCCATGAAAGCGCTAATTGCAAGCTTGGAATTAGCTTTTCGATCGGATGTAGACGATATCAACAGAAGTAAAATTAAAGAGGCGATGACAAATCTTGTGAAGTCCAAAAGTACTGTTTTTGAAAACATACTTGCCGTTCAAATATTGAAGAAATGGAACGATGGAATGGATTTTGCGATTGTTTCTACAAAAATTGTCTACAAGAATCCATCAGCGCTGTGGAATGTGACTTTTGGTTTCTGAGGGAATCTTTGTGTGATGGCCCGATGTCTGCAAGGTAAACAGTTGTGTTGAGAATTAGTTTTGTGAAGTAATATTTCAGTGTATGCATTGATATATGATATCATTTAATATATTATTCGCTTAATATTTACTAAGAAATAGTTGTTATCGTATGTGTTTCAAAATATTTTATTAATTAATATTTGTAGTATGTGTACTAAGAAATCTCTTTTATATGTTTGTTTAGTTTTTTGTATTTTTCTTTCGTTTTATTTTGTCAAGCTAGTCGCAGTAATAAACTCATTTATAAGTTTGTATTTGTTTAGAATAGACATTATTAATTATAAATTCAGCTTTAAAGAGTTGTTAAGTATTTTGACAGACCTCTTAATATATAGTTCAACTCAAAGTTGAACCTTTTTAAGTATTAGGATTGTATTTTTTACCTTTTATTCAGTTATAAAAAAAGTCATTCTGTATAAAGTCTAAACCTACTCTGTTTTAACCAAAAAAATTATTATAATTTATTTAATATTTTAATAAGTTCTCAACATGTTTTGTAAAAAATACCTTTTTTGATAAACTTTTGACTAGAGTCTAATATACTAAATATAATAAATTCCCTGATATTAGTAAATATTTTCTTAGTCTGCTATGGAATTAACAACTATTATAAGTTGTAAAAATAATGGTTGTCAACGAATGAAGAAAAAACTGATAGTGCTCGGTGAAAACTAAATTAAAAATATTTTTAATAATTTAGAATAAATCTGGTTAAGTAATCCTTAGTTTTCTACCAACTATTTATAAACTTATTACTATTAAGTTTTAGAGTTATTATATTTAGATTTAAAATAGTTTTCAAATAAAACGTAATTAAGCAAAACTTACGTAAAGTTTACGCAAGTTTTGCTAACTTTATTTTAAATAACTATGTGGTTGTATTTGTTTGCATTGAACTAATAAAATATTTTAAAGCAATTTTGTATAAACTATTACACCTAATTTCAAAATCTTTAGTATAAATAATATTGCTTTTTTGTTTTTGAATATGTGTCGACCACTGGTTTGATTATACATTAAAACTTTCGAGATTTCAGAATAATAATAATGACAACTACACCATCACGCAACACATTTATTTTTTTTAAAGTTTTTAAATTTTATACTATAGTTTAATGCTTAAACCATTAGTTTTTTAAGTGCCATTGCAAATTTTAAAAGTTAAATAATTGAAAACAGATTAGTTTTATTAAGTAAATATACTTTATTTAAAGGAAATTAAAATAATGTTTTATTTATAACAAATTCTTGATAAAACTAATAAATAAAAAAACTGTATATACAAACAAACATTTTAAGATTGAAACAATAAATTACTAGAGAGCTACATACTGAAGCAGATCTTATTTATTTACTTGTGATCATCGGGTGTAAAACGTGAAACACTTGTTAAGTAATAAACTCAGCAAAAGTTTTGTTTTAATTATATCTATTAGCAAATGTTGATAGTAATATAACATTAGTTTTATAATCATATTGTTTTTTGAACGACATAAATAAGCGTTCAAAATAGTTGGTCCTAGCCCTAGGACCTCGTGTACGAAAAAACATTTATGTTATCGAGTCGCACACCATTTGGACATCTGTTAATGGCTTGTCCAGGACAACATTAAAAAATATAGCATTAACAAATATGACTCAGCAAGTACTACGGAAAATACCTTAACGCTTCAATCGGATCACTAAAATGTTGTAATTATTTAGCTTTTGACACTACTTTTTTAACTTTTTCTGTGGTTATTTATATCTTTAACAAGATTTTTTTTTGATTCTAAAACTAAAGTAATGGTTAGTGTAAAATTATTAGTAAAATCAATAACATTTCAAAATACACTTTTTAAATTCTCAAAAAATATTTTAAAGTTTTTTGGCAGTATAGTTGAAAATTTTAATTAATGCTTACAATTTTATAATAAATATTCGACTTTTTAACTAGTTACGGCCCCCTTTAACCCTTTCCGGCTTATGTTCCCCTAAATTTCTTAAATGTTCCCTTTAGGGCCATATTGTCACTTTTGGAAACCGTGCTCTAAGTCATAGTAAAGAAATAATTAGTTCTAATCTACTGCTAAATCCTATTTCTAAAAACTAGCTCAATTCAATAAAATACCTATTATGTTCGTAGGTTAATATCTTTAGTTTAAATTAAAACTGTGTTTTGTAAGAAAATAAGCTAAGTAAATTTAAGTAGTTTTTTATAACGTAATTTTTTTTTTATGAATCTCGATATGATTATAGCTTGTATATTTTAAATAAGTGTTGTTTTATAATTTAAACTTTTTAAACTAAACCACTCATTTTCTATGATAAAATCGTCATACATACTATAACTATTTCTCAAAAAGAGACAATCTTGCCTACTTAGATTTATCTTGATCAAAAATATATACCATAAGTTTTATTTTAAGAAAACTTAAAGGCTGCACATTTGTTTAAGCTATTTCCCTGCTAACTTATATTCATGTTACAACCACAATATTTCTAGCGTTAGTAGATACTATTTAAATATTTAGTTTAAAAGGGTTACTAAAATATCTACAAGTTATCTTTTAGTATTAAAGTTAAATTTAAGCTAATCTTTTACACTAAAAATACCATAAACAAAGTTTTTTCAAAAGAAGGATAAAATTTAATTATTTACTATTTTAGTGACTAAATGCACTCTTTTTACTTAAACTTTTTATTTTAAACCGAAACAAACACAGATCTACTAACTTAGACATTTTGTTATTCTGCTTACTTCAATAATAATATTCAACAAAGGAAAGACGTGACATTTCGAGTCCTTTATACAGCGCATCGCACGGGTCACTGGCTAATGAACAATCAATTAATAGTGTGCTTGTACTTGTTGATAGAAAAAAAAGAGGAGTACAATGTTGTAATGAAAAAGCAATGTAAAAATCATAATGTTTTATATTTATACCAAAAAGGTATTACGTGAAGAGAGAAAATATAACTAATTATAACAATAACACCAAAATGTTAAAACTAATTAAAGATGCCTCGACAGAAAGTTATCCCGACCATTTACAGGAAATACAACAAAACTAAAGGAATTAAAGATTTATTAAAACATGTTATACATACAGTAGGTACGCCCGACAAACAAGGAAAAACTCTATTTTCGAGAACTATAGTCTCAATTGATGGTAATAACTAATAACTCATGTTTTTACACTCAAATGAGCATAATCTACAAAGTTTGTCGCTTCGTACTAGTTGAGATTCACAGGCAAGTAATTAAAACCCTGTAAATCTGCGTGCTTGCAATATGAAATTAGAATATTTAAAACAGTTTTTAAAATTTTGTTTATAAATGTATTTAATAACTTGGCTAAATAAGATTTTATGTTTCCTTTATATATTAGAAAATCAAAATAATTTGAAAGATTAAAACAGTAAGAAGCTTGTATCGTTTTTACTATTGTTTATTGTCCAATGTTGGACTTGGGTGTTAGAAACTCAACAACAACTGTCTCAAGAAAAAATAAAATAGATAATTAATACCAAAAGACACGTATTGACATAATTGATAAGGTACTTAAATATATAACACTTAAAAAATTTAGTGTTAAACTTTGATCTTTTAATGAATTCTTATTAAAAAAATTGCTTATTTCATTAGCTTAAAAAACATAATATATTGTTTTAATTTTGTTTTAAGGCATAAATTACTTGCTGGATAAGCATCAAAATTTGGTCCACTTACACAGAAAACATATGAAAATATAAAATAGGTTAACTGTTTGATAACAAACAAAAAAATAATTTAAAAACATACTAAAGTCAAATAAAGAAACAAAATATCAACAATAATAAAAAACATAGGTTGTTATTGTAACTAAAACATAACAACCTTAATAAATAATATCAGCATAATAATTTAAGGCAGATGGATTTTTAAAAGACACCATCTAAAGACATGATACGTTCAGTCAACACAAACTTCAAGGATAAGTAGTCAAAGAAATTTTAAAGGCTCTAGTTTAAAAACTCGACCACGACTTTAACATATTGACATTTATTTGCTTTTTTTTAGAGCGTGAAATTTTTGTTTGTATTCCTTTTAACATTTTATACTTTAGTGCTTAACTGGTATAGCAACAACTAGAATTTTGACAACTCTGCTCCACATTATGGTACTCCACTAAAAACAGTTAAAACGTTTTATAGTGTATTATTAAAAAGTACTTTTGTGAACTATTATTTAAAAAGCTCTTTATACCGTTTTATTAAGGTTTCATGCAGTATATACTAAATTAAAGGATTTTTTAGTCTTTGATGTGACACTGAGCCAAATTATTTACGAATGTTGAATGTGTAAGAGTGTGAAAAGCTAAGAATTTTAAGTAAATTCAATTTGTCTTTTATGTAGTTAATTCTAAAAATATCGCTTTGTTAATTTTTTCAGAAAGTAGTGTTGTGTTGATTTTTTGACAAAAATTTAAGTTAATTTTATATTAAAATTAAAACATATGAAATAAATTTTAAGTTTAGCGTAAAAGTAGATAGCTGCACTAATGCATTTTAAGTTTAATGTTTTTATTTTAAACACATTTTCAAGTTTGTGCTTTTTCATTCACATCATAGTTTTAAACTAAACATGACATTTTTTTAATGTTAACAAGTTATAGATAACTGAAAAAATATAGATGTATAATTTTAATTTTTAGTTTAGTTTGTATAAATACAAACAATATCAGATTACTGAGAAAGTTTTTTATAACTTGTCTATATGTATAAGTACAACTTTGCAGCATATAAAGTTTAACATTATTTTCATAATCAGATATTGACTATTCTGTATATTGTAAGTTTTTCATAACTATCCATGTCACACTATGTGAGCTAACATCCAGTTTACAACATGTCACAATAAATACTCTCAGTATTTTTTTTTTTTAAGTAATTTATTTTTTATTTAATGCTTGCTATAAAATTAGGATAGATTTTAAAGAGGTTTAATTAAGTTAACAATTGTTTATTCACAATCTTTATCTTTTAACACATTTTTTACAAAATTTCATTATCATGATTTTTTATTCTTTTCTCTGTTTTGTTTTTGTACTTTTCTTTTAAAATTCATTATTGAAGTCTAGCAGAGTGTATTTATAAACACTTTTACTTTTATTATTTTGAAGTGTTCTATAAAATTACTAAAAAATTTTAGTTGTAATAAAAATTGTTTACAAAAGTTGCTTCATTTAAATATGATTGATAGTTAATCTCGTGTGTAAAAACTACTATCAATATTATATTTCAATTTAAACAAAATTATCTGATTTTAAAGAAGTCTACTATATAAAGTAGTAAGTTTTACTTAAAACACTAGTTTAGTGTTTTTAAGTGTCCATAGTAGTTTATTAACAGGGTTGCTACTTACTTATACTACTCAGGCTAGTTAAGATTTTTTACAAACTCAACCTAACTTGAACCAATTCAGGCTAATTTTGAAATTTTAGAGGATGATTTTGAAAAATTCAAATCAGTTTAACTTGTTTTTTGTTTGAAATTTAAGCTATTTTAAGGATTTTTTGGAAAACTTCATTAAAATTGGTTGATTTGTTGTAAAAATATAATTTCGAGAATATTTACAAACAACTATAAAAAGATACTTATGATCAAAAAAGGCTTCCGTTAAACTCTCTTAAAATCATATTAAATTCTGCTCAATGTGTGTTTGTGATTATTGCCACATGTAAAACAGTTTCAAACTAAAAAATCCAAATCCATTACAGTTTATATTGAGATTATTTGAAAAACATAAAAACAGCATATGTGATTTTTTTGTAAACCAGCTAAAATCTTTCATTAGGTGTTTTTGTGATATTTCCCAAATAAATAAAAAATCTAGCTGAAAACTTAAAGATTGCATTTTTTATACGCAGTGTATCATACACTAGTGGGTCCAAAAAATCTTGCAACTCTGGTTTAAAGTATTCTAGTTAAAGTTATTTTCATAACCTTAGCTTTTTAAATACTTTTATAGTACTTCGTTAAATAGTAATTGTTGTGTACACTTACTATACTCATGGTTGCCAAAAACCTGGAATCCTGTATAAACCTGGAATTTGACAACTTAGACTAAAAAAACCTGAAAAACCTGGAATTTTAAACAAATTTTGTATGCTAAGTAGTAAAGTTTCGATTTGACAAAAAAAATCTTAGTATAGATTAAAAAAAATTGTCATCATCAAAAAAAAATTTTAATAAAAAACACATTTAAAGAAGTTTTAAGATAAATTTTCAATGTCGTTGTACTATTTAACTTAGTTTTTGACCTCAAACTTTACTTCAAACTAAAAATAGATCCTAAACGTGTAACTTTGAAAACCTAGAAGAAATTTTGAAAACATGGAGAAAATTTTCCAAAAACATTTGGCAACCCTATATACTGTTGTAAAAATATAAAAAGTATACATATTCAGGGTAGCTGTCAAATTTGCACAAGCGTACAAAATTTGTTACAAAAATTTGCATATCTTGTTGTTACTATTGACTACCTTAAATGTTTTATTTTTAAAACAGTATAAGTGTTTTCGAGTTAAATTGTGATTTTTTATACTTATTTTTAATGAAAGGTAGGATTTTGTATGAGTAGTTTTAAGTATTGGGTACTTAGATTTGCTGCATATTTGCAAAAAATAAGTACCCAATATTTTGATGATGTCATTAACTTTACTTTGGGTAGTTTTTTAAAATTAAACTTTGTAAACAAAATAAAATTGCTGTCTAGGCCTATGATGAATTCACTGTTTATTTTTCTAAATATGAAAATAATTGTATCTGAAATAAAACAATACTAAACATTACACTATATCAACAAAATTAAGGAAATATAATTTTCAACAATGATATTTTTTATGTAAGTTACAATTTTAAATTCAACCACAAATTAAGCTATTGACTTTTAAAAATTTCTTATCTAGTTTATTAATGACTTTAAGTTATCATATTTTATCAAAATTTCATTATTTTACATGTAGAAGTACTTTAAAAACTACAGATTTTTTGGTGATTTTTTTTTTAAACACCAGATTTTTTAAATTTTTTTAATTTCACAAATTCAAGGTTTTTCCGGTTTTTGTTTAAACTGTCAAGTTCCTGGATTCTAGAAGTTTTGCAACCCTGCTCAAATTTTAAGGGAATATTCCTTTTAATATTTAAAAATAAAAGATAACAATTAAAACCTACTGTACTCTCCTATTTTAATGTTACATATCAAAAACTTGTTTTGGTATAAAATTTCTGTATAAAGGTAATTGTAGTTTAGATTAAAGTTTATAAAGTGACATCAACTTTTAACAAAAGTGATCTACACCCTCCCTGTACCCAAGGTGGCTCTTAAAGTTTTTTGAAACTTCTTTCAATTTTTCAAAATTTAATATATTTTTATAAATGCAAGTCTTATTTACTTTTCTAGACAAAATAAGTGATCAGAATTTCAAGTCATTCTAGGATTTTATATAACATTTCAAGAATCCTATAAGCATTTAGGTTTTATGGCCACCCTGTTAACTTTATTTCAAACTATAAAAAGGTAGCTTTTATTAAAGTACATAACTCATGTATAATTAGTTCAAATTTTTTTATGACTTAAATTCACCAAAACTATAAAAGAGAAAAGTTAAAAATCATTTGCTTAACTTGTGTTTAAGTTTAAAATTGTATCTTACACAAAATTTTTTTTATATTTTTGTTAACATAGGGAAATGTTTAGTATTATTCTATTGTTTTTTTTCAAGATATGATTGTTTTCATATATTAAAAAATTAAAAAAAAAGAATTTGTCATAGGCCTAGACAGCAATTTTCTTTTGTTTACTAAGTTTAAGCTTCAAAACTACCCAAAGTAAAGTTAATGACGTCTTCAAAATATTGGGTACTTTTTTTTGCAAATTTGCTGCAATTGAAAGTACCTAGTATTTAAAACTACCCATAAAAATTCCTATTGTTAAATGAATGTTTTCTGGGTTTACACAAGGGGCAAGACATAAAGAGTCATATGGGGTGTGGAGCAAATTAAATTGCCTTGTATACAGTTATCACTCAGACTTCAACATTCCATTTTTGATGTATTAACATAACTGCATTTTTTTAAACAAAATTCAATAGCATTAGAGGTAGTTTAAATTGCTGTGTTCCCCCTAGGACGGTATCAACATGTATTTCAGATGTTTTAATTTTTGAAGATTCGTAACTATTTTAAGCTAGCTACGTCCCGCCCCTAACCCTTACCCTCAGTTAGTAAGTTATTTTTTTATAAGTTTTTTCTTTAATTTTTAATTTTAATTTTTAATTATTTCTTTAATTTTTTTTTTAAGTTTTTTATTATACTAATGTTTATTAGTTATTTTTTTTACTATCACTGTTACCCCTAATCCTTATTCTCGGTCAGTATTTTTTTTTTCTATTAAATTATCATACAGTTTTTTTTTTTTTTTTTCTGTATTTTTTACTTCCGTGCAAATTTGGCTTCGTGCAATTTAGTCCCCTCGTGCAATTTAGTAACCTCGTGCAATTTAGTCTTCGTCAATTTAGATCCGTTCCCACATATTCAAACCCTGTTTTGCATACCAAAATTTTTAAAGATTTTATACTTTTTATTTATAGCAGTTTGCACAGTGGGAAGTGACAGCGCTCAACTAGACACAGAGAAAAAATTTTGTATAAAATCAATAATTGTAAATATTATTTAAAATATTTTTTAGATTAGTTCAAAGTTATAAAATTTATATTTATAAAACTATAAAACTATTCTCAAAACAAAAATCAAAAACTAAGTAATAGCTTCTTAAATTCTTTTTTGCTATATTAACTTAAGAAAAAAAAAGTTTATTTAAAACTCTATAAAAACAAACAAAATTTTCATTTTAGTAGTTCTTATGTTGTAACAGCCTGTGTAAATGTTCAGTAGATGCTAAACATATATTTATTTAATGAACGACAAAGGAAATTTAAACGTTAAGACAAAGGGCCTTGGTTATTAAGTCATACACCATGGGTACAGTTTAATATCTCGTTCAAGACATAAAAGTTCTATAATGAAAAAGAGCTTTTGTATTAAAACTAATCAATGGAATTTCAAATAAGGGTGTCTATGGGGTGTTTACGAAGAACAAGTTGGGTAAAAGTGTTTAAAAAAGTTTTTTATTCTGATTCGGCTAGATATGTTTTTTAAACTTTGTAAAAATGCACCTAGTCTAAGGTTTTAAGAAGCATATATAACTCTAGCTTGTTCAAAAATTTTTATCTATTAAAGTTTTACTACATTAAAAAAAAAAAGGAAAATCAATAATTTTTTTTATTTTTTTGAATTTTAGACTGATTCAACTAAAAAATAATCTTATTCAACAAAACTTTGAAAAAATACTTTTAAAATTTGAGAAAGAAATAAAATACTTTTACATAAAATGTTTTTTAAAGATATTTCTTTGACGGCTAATTTTCAATTCTTTAAAATATCTAAATTTGACATATTCAACAACTATTCAAATTGTTACGCGCCATGTAGCATATGCTCTATTATAAACCAAATTTCAACAAATGATTTCAAGCTTTTATTACGCTAAGGATCTTTCTACTAACTAAATTTAAAAGCTTAAACATTTTTTCCCATGTAGAGTTGCTTGTCCAATGTAATTTGTATAAAAGTGACATAAAAACATTTATTTACAGTTTTGCTTTAAACTGTTTTCAAATAAAGATAATATTTAAAATATAAAACTAGCTCTAGGAAACTACTAGGTTTAAGATTTTTAAATCAAACTATACTAAAAAATAACATGTTTAAAATAACTGTAAACAAGTTGGCTAAATTTCAAGACGTTTTTATTTTACTTTAAGTTAAGCTTTCCTAAAGCGGGCAATATTACTAGTTTTTTTGGCGATCTTGGTGAGTCGGGAGGCAATAATTAGTAAAGGAGGCAAAGTGTGGTTTATTTTCAGTTAATGAAAAAAAGTCGTTGCTAAGGTTTGTTTTGATAAAAATGTAGTTATGCATCGTTAGTTAGTATAAAATAAGACAACTTTGAAAAGTAAAATAAGATATTATGGAGTTGTGGTATGTGTTCATAATACTGATTAATATAGGCTTTATATATGTTAATAAATAGTTAAGTAACGTTTTTTAAGTTTATGCATTTGTGTAGTCATATTTATTATATAACTTGTCACTTTAAACTGTCCTGGCTAAGACATTATACTGTATCCGTGGTGTATGAATTTTTGTATACTAGATCCTTAAACTAAATATTTTGAGCACTTTTGTTTGTCGTTAAAGTAGTAATCAGTATTCAGTTATTTGGTAAGATTTAAACAGAAATAGTATAATTACTCAAGTAAAAAAAAATGCTTAGGACTAACATTTTAAAGTAAATTACATACTTTTACTCATGTC
Organism: Thalia democratica; assembly: GCF_965202585.1. Taxonomy (NCBI): domain Eukaryota; kingdom Metazoa; phylum Chordata; class Thaliacea; order Salpida; family Salpidae; genus Thalia; species Thalia democratica. The sequence goes on from NW_028139672.1 coordinate 22,289, forward strand.
TTTATGATGCAACAGCTGTTACCATTTTATTGATCCATGGTAACCTAAAGTAGGATTTTGGCTATCAGGGTGCAACAACTAAAAAGGGAATAGTTTAAGAAACTATTTCGGGTAACCTTGTTTTAGATAAATTTTCATGTATACATACTTAACGCATATCAAATCAAACATGAAACTTAAGTATGAAAAAACTTATGTTATAAAAGTTTTATACTAAAACTTAAAGTTTAAAGAGGAAAACGTTTCCAATTTATTGGGTGAAGCAAACCTGTATACCTTATCTTACAAAGTTTTTAACTTTAATTTATTTTCGTTTTTTATTAAGAGTTTATAAATTTCCAATTAAATCATAAAAGGTTTATACTAGAAATCTTTTTCTCTATAAATATAATTTAACAACGGTTCAAGCACAGTTGTTTGTAAAAAGGTTGGATTAAAAATAAACTTATTAAGTATCTTAGTTTTTTATGAACTTGCCAGGCTTTTTATTGTCTCTAACTATGAAGTCAATAGAACGAAAGAAAAAAATGAAACACCCTTCGAACAACATTCAAAATACATTTGAAGCGAAAAAACGAAAAGTAAAAGCTATCAATCAAAGCTCACACAGTTGCAGTAAAACTTCAACCCGGAAAGAGTATCATCCTTTTTACAGCTCGTCTAGAAGAAAAGCTCTAAATGATTACAAACGTTTGCAATTATTTTCTGAGTCTGCACTAAAAGGTTAAGGTTTTATACTACTGTTTTAACATTTCTGTAGATTTTTTATTTATTTAGTGCACAATGTATTTTATTTAAAAATTATACTTAAAAGTTTTAACAATTTTTAAAATTGTTTATAAGTTATGTATTTATATATGATTAAGTTTATGTAACTTAATAATTTTTTTGTAAGTAAGGCCGTTTTGAGGGCTGTAAATGACGTAAATGTTTTAGTTTATAATTGATTCAAAACAAAACAATACATTGAAAATTATATAACTGAACAAGTAAGTGACATCTTAATGCAAAAAAAATTAAGAGTTTTTAAAGCGATCAAGTTAAAACTAATGAATGTAAAAAGTAAGTATAAAAATATTTTTGGGTAAACTTTAGAAACTCTTTAAATTTTGTTTAGTTTATTTGTATTGTTATGCTACAATTAAATATCAACTACTTGCTTTTATTTTACCTTTTTTTTTTGAACTAGGCGACTGCTCCTTCTATGCACAATTCCTGATCAAAAAACTATAAATTTAAGAAAACTTACAAAAAGTGATAAAAATTACTTAAAATCAAGAAATGCCTGAATAAAATTTTCTTTAGATCGTCTTTAATTGTATTTTTTTAATAATTACCACATGTAAAAAAATCTCCGTTAAAATCTAAGTCAAAGTTGCATACAGTTTGCATTTGAGTTGCTTTTAAAAAATTAAAATTTGCTCGCATGAAAATTCTTTTTTAGTTATCTAAAAATTTTGCACAGAGTGTTTTGTGATATTTTCCACATGTAGAAAATTTTTGACTTGAAAACTCTTCAAATGATGCCTCTTTTATTAGCACTGTAATGCATTGTCTATAGACCTAGTTATTAACATTGTTTGTTATATATAAATGAAAGAATGTATATTTAGATAAATTTTATCATAACAAACACATTCATATTTTTGTAATTCTTAACAGATAAAACATAAAATTTTTGTGAACAATTGTTTCGCAGGACATTAAAAGTAGAACAGTTTCCCAGTAACTTTCTTAAAAAAACATGAACTAAAACGTACATACTTTAAACTAAAAACTCGTAAGCATTATCACACCAATTAATTTTTAATTTTAAAGGAGACGTGTTAGAGTTGCAAAAATGTTTTGAATTATTAAATAAAGCAACTAAAAAAAATTAACAAAAAGTACTTTTCTATTTTTTTAAAGCTAGCATTTTATTCAACTTTAAGTTGTTTGCGAGAAGTTAAAAGACTAGCTATCACAAAAAAAGTTAAATTAGAAAATTCTTTTAAAAGAGTAGTTTGTCTGCAACCCCCAACAGAAATGCCATGCGTCGCAAATGTTGCCAACTGAACCCTAGTTTATTTTTGTTATTTTAAAGAATTTTTTACGATCCAAAACTGTGTGTAAAATTTCATAGTTAACAAAGAAAAGCTTGTTAATTGTTTTTAATAAGTTTTATGAAATCTAGTAAACCTAAAAACGTTTTTTTTTTAATCATGGTCAATGTACGAAAGAATTAACAGTAACTAGCCTCGCATTCATTTTTTACATTTTGTTCTTTTATTAGAAAATTTTTAGATCATGATAGAATTAAGTACACTTTTATATTGAAATACATTTTAATTTGAAAAGTCTACGACTCCCATAAGTTTTGTATCAAAGTTTTCAAAATTGATTTTGTTCTATAACACCAAGGTATACTAAAAGATTTAAAGAGTAAAGTAAACTAAGCTACGTACCTAATTTGAGTGCTAAAGCAGAAGTAAAAACGTCATTTAGCCCCTAAGTCAAGATTTTATAAATAAATCAATACATTATTTTATAATAATAAAAAATTTAAACAGTACTTTATTTTTATTACACTAACACAGTTTCTGTTTAAACAAGTTAACACAATTCAACGGCACTCTGTAAAACAATAAATACTGGAAGGGAAGAATAGATGCTGAAGTAGGTATATACATGTGTTTGTTAAAATTAAGAATAAATACTGTAGATTATTGTAGATTAACCGATCTATTGTGTGTAGTAGGTAAAAAAGCACGGTCTATCTGTGATTTCGATACAGGATACCAATTAAACATGGAGCTTGGCACATACAGGAACATGAAAAAAGATATCTAGTTGAGTAAGAGGCAAAAACCATGTTGAAGAATGAAAAGTGAAATGTTTAAAAATGAACATTTAAAAAAGAAGAAATTAAGTACTCATTTATGATATACAATTAGAATAATATATATGAAGTGAGTAAGTGTGTTCATGTAAAAGAAACATGAAATGTGCAAAAACGCTAAGATGTTATTTGAAGAAGAACTGTTGGTTGTGTACGCAGTTGTTTGAAATATCACATCTTTTGTTTAGTTATTGTTTATTATCTTCTGCTACAATTGCCATTTGTTCAAAGTTGAATGTTTGGTAGGTCTTAATCGCGCCATCGATGTTGTTGTTAGCGTAGTGAAGAGTGCTCCATTTCATTTCTGGTTTGGTACCATACCTGTCAAAATACTGACGAACAAAATCTGACATTATTTTGCTTTTGAAATTTTAGCTAGGAAACGTTTGCCAGACAGTAATTATATCATTGCAAGTCATAAAGTAGGTGACAATTTTCAAGCTGTGACTTTTGACCGAATTAAATAAGAAAACTCGAAAAATAAACAGATGATGAAGCTTGTTTATTATATTCAAGCTGGTTTTTAAGAAACCAAAGACCACCTACCATTAGAACTGTATAATTCGCTTACCTTTATTTATGATGGATGGAGTCATCATGGGTTGGTGATCGTAAAATAGAACTGAATCATAATTGGCTTCTACCATCTAGCAGTATATTTGCGGATAACGTGAGTAGAGTAATTATTCCTCCTTCATTATGAAAAGAGGTTTTTAGAGTGCTGCATTCTGCTCATCAAGGGGTCACTACAATGAAGGAGCGAGCAAAAGCGATTGTCTATTGGCCAGGAATAACAAACGACATTTAAGGTAGTCGAGAAAATTGCAATGGTTTGTAATATAATTGCACCAAGCTGAATCGCCTATCTCCAATTGAACCATTAATTCAGAAAGTTTCTTTTGACACAATTGTCTGTGATTGTTTTAATTTCAAAGGTTTGTATTGTTTCCTAGCTGCTGACAGACTTTCAGGTTGGATAGAACATTTATAGGACTCACTACCTTTTTTCAGAAAAAATATTATGGCTTACAATAACCTGCAGATATCAAATACGTGGCGTAAGGCATGGAGTAAAAAGGAAGAAGCTCTTAGGTCTCGTTTTACCAAGTCACTCGAAAATTTAAATTAGAACACAAAATCATTGTCACCACTGCATTGTGGTTATCGTGTCATGATACAAAACCAAGCAGGTCTTTTCCTAACAAGTGGGGGAAAAGTGGAGTAGTAGTGGAAATAAAAGACTATCACCAATATGTTGTCAAGATTGATGGATCAGGCCGCTGTACTGTTCGAAAATGCAAGTTTCTAAGAAGTTTAACCCTCTGGTTGCAAATCTCTAAGCAGTATCCCTATGTAAGAAAAGCAAACTACTGCAGATGTTTATCTTTTCCGGTAATGATAAGAAAAGAGATTATAAGGAAAACTTTGATGTCCTGCGCTACCAGAAGGGAATAAGTTACAAAGCTGGAGATAACTAGACAACATTTGCAACGCAAAGCCAGCTACCTTCCTTTCAGCTGAGGACTCAAACTGCATGGCTGCAAGCCAATCCTCTACAAATCAGAGAAATGGTGTATTGTTTTCGTTCGGATCCTAATAATAAATCTGAGTTATCTGAAAGAAATTTTGTTGACGATAGAGTGTTGCCAAAAAATGAACTGCGTCGTTCCGTATAAGAACCCGGAGAAGGATCTACGATGCCTAAAGTTGTATCTATAAACCTGTTTAAACTTCAGTTTATATTAATGTTTTTAACCAATCGTATAGTAAGTTAAATGCTACATTTCAGTGGTTTTTGTTCTTTTTGAGTTTTATTTTGTTGTTTTTTAACATTGAAAGTTGTATTTAAGTTTACGACTTATTTTTTAATAATTTTGTAGTGCTAGCTAAATGTATCGTTGTATCTGCTTTGTAGATAAAATCAGTGAAGAAATATATAAGTATTTCCTAGCTTTCATTATGTTTTGTTTTACAGATTTTTTCGTTCTTGTAATTTGTTCGTGTTATTATTATTATTTTATTGTTATTTTTATTTATTATTATTGATATAGAATTAATATTATTATTACTATTGTTATCATAAAATTATTACTATTACTATTATTATTATTGTTATTATTATTATTATTATTATTATTATTATTATTATTATTATTATTATTATTATTATTATTATTATTATTATTATTATTATTATTATTATTATTATTATTATTATTATTATTATTATTATTATTACTATTACTATTACTATTATTATTATTATTATTGTTATTATTATTATTATTATTATTATTATTATTATTATTATTATTATTATTATTATTATTTTATTATTATTATTATTATTATTATTATTTATTATTATTATTATTATTATTATTATTATTATTATTATTATTATTATTATTTTATTATTATTATTATTATTATTATTATTATTATTATTATTATTATTATTATTATTATTATTATTATTATTATTTTATTATTATTATTATTATTATTATTATTATTATTATTATTATTATTTTATTATTATTATTATTATTATTATTATTATTATTATTATTATTATTATTATTATTATTATTATTATTATTTTATTATTATTATTATTATTATTATTTATTATTATTATTATTATTATTATTATTATTATTATTATTATTATTATTATTATTATTATTATATTATTATTATTATTATTATTATTATTATTATTATTATTATTATAATTACTATTACTATTAATATTATTATTATTATTATTATTATTATTATTATTACTTTTATTATTTTAAACAATTTTATTATTAACTTTATTATTATCATAAACATTATTATTATCGTTAATAATGTTATTATTTATACTTTTATTAACTTTTACATATTTTAAGATAAATTTTAAACCACATTTTCATATGGAACTTTTATATCCTTAGTATTTCTGCACTGGATGACAATGAGATTAAGCGGTTCTGAGTCATTATTGGATAGCTTTTTTATATGTGGGGTGGTCAGAATTTATGTTGATAAAATTAATTAAATAGTTTGGTTATCGATAACGTTTAAAATTACCATCAGATAGGTTTAAAGTGTCACCTAAAAAGCTTTTCTCTTGATTACTTAAATCTAACCTAATCTTGAATCGTGTATCTGACATTAACTTGAATACTTGTTTCCTTGTTTTGTCAAAAACAACAGATTTATATAGTATAAGCCATTCAATAATGACTCAGAAACGCTTAAGCTCATTGTCATTCAGTGCAGAAATATTTAACGAAATAAAAGTTCCATATGAAAATCAATTTTAAAATAGTGGTTTTAAATTTAACTTAACATATGTGAAAATAAGTAACAGTATTAGTAATAACAATAAGAATACTATTAACAATAATAATGATAATGATAACAATAACTACAACAATAATGATAATATTAACAATAACAGTACAACTAGTAATAATAACATTAAAAAGCAGAAACGTCACAAGTCTCGTGATAGCCGTGTGTTGTGGTATAACCCACCATACTGTTCTAGCATCAGCATAAACTTAAATAAAGAAATTTTAAATTAATAGTTAAGCATTTCCCAGATAATCATTTTTACCGTAAAATATCTAATAAAAAAACTTTAATAACTCTTAACAGTTGTAAGAACAACAATAAGTATATAGTACAATTACAAAATAAATTTATTTAGTGTTAATATACTGAGATAACAACACAAATAAATAAAAAACAATAACAAACATACTACTATTGGTAACAATGTTAATAACATTTATATAAATAATACACATGAAATTAGCATTATTTTAGACAAAAACGATAACAGTATTTTAAATAATTGTTACATTATTCAGCCTAACGTAAATATTATGACAACATCAAGTACACTTATAAAAATAAAATTATACCTATTAGAAATATCAGAGAGAGCCCAATTGATAGTATAAATACAACTGTACCTAATGATTCATGTTCTATGAATAACAATTGTTATAGTAGTAATTATAATAATAATAGTAAAAATAATAATTACATTAATAGCAATAACAGAAGTATTGATGATAAAAATATTAATGATGATAATAACAATATTATTGATAGAAATATAAAAATAGTAATAACATAGCAAATAATAGAAATATTAATAACAATAATATTAACAACAACAATAAAATAATTAATACTAGTTTTAAAATCAAGAACATTAAAAGTATAAAATCTAACTACCTTAAGTCTAATAAAGAAAATTGCCCGTTACAAGATAACTGCTTGATTTTAAATATCGTGTTTAAGGTGCGTGTTAAATGTAATTTTAATGATGATAATATTAAAAATAATAATGAAATTAATAAAGACAAAACTTACGTCGTATCAACAGGAGCCCATTTTAAAGATAGGTACACGGTATAAGTATACTTTTCAGCATGTAGACAAAAAGAACAGCACAATATTGTCAGATTTTGTTTGTCTGTTTTTGAAAGGTATTGTACCAAATTAGAAATGACAGGTATTGTACCAAAAATGGAATGGAGCATCCTTCACAACATCGGTGGCGTGATTAAGATCTGCCAAATATGCAACCTTGAACGAATGGCGATTGTAGCAGAAGATAATAAATAATAACTAAACAAAAGATGTGATATTTCAAACAACTGTGTAAATAACCGACAGTTCTTCTTCAAATAACATCTTAGCGTTTTCTCATAGTTCATGTTTCTTTTACATGAACACACGTACTCACTTCATATATATTATTTTAATTGTATATCATAAGTTAATACCTAACTTTTTTTTTAATGTTCATATTTTACATGTCACTTTTCATTCTTTAACATGGTTTTTGCCTCTTACTCAACTAGATATCTTTTTTCATGTTCCTTTATGTGTTAAGATCCATATTTAATTGGAAGCCTGTATCCAAATCACAGATAGACCGTGCTTTTTTCACATACTAAACACAATAGATCGGTGATAGGATTTTTTTGCTGCAGTTTTATACTTGTCACATAACCACCTTTTTTTTACACTTTTACACTTATGTTAAACGCAAATTCGTAACTTATTACAAATTTAAAGTATCTGTATGCGATTTATTTAATTTCAACACCCAACTTCTCTTTTATAAAGCAATAATTAACTATTTTACTTACTATGCAGTTTAATTTATGGTTTTATGTAGGGTGCTGTAACTTAGTTATTGTTCAGGGCTTTGAATACTCAATGAAAATTTAAGCTTTGTGTATTTTTGGGCTTTGGTGTCTTTAGGGTCTGCGTGTAAGTGGTTAAAACTTTATAAATTTTATTCTAATTTTTTGTTTTAAGTTATATATAACTTTACTTATGTTATAATTCAGATTTAAAATTATGAACATTTTGCAAACATATATTACCCAAAGCTTCTATAGCTTTAATTACCTTAAACTATTAACTAGTTTATTAGTACAGTAATTAATGTTTGTTGTTCTACTTATTTTTATTTACAGTAGATTACTTATTATGTATTTAAAAAGTTTTATATTTTATTTTAATTAAAGTCCCTTTGTGCGTTCTTCAAAAGCTAAAAAATAAATTATCTGCAATGCAACTTAAATAACTTGTTAATGTTTTTAAATCGCAATATCGTGATATTATTATAATATATTTAAATGTTTATCAACGGTTTAATCTAATGAATCAGTATTTTTGAAACTTTATGTAAGTGCTTCATATTATAATTTGTTATTTTATTTTGTATTTTACTTTACCTTACCATAATTTAGACTTAATAATTACAAGTATTATAAAGTTTTATAACAGTGTGATTTGACCTTATATTTGTATTTATTATCAACCGTTTATAGACCGTGCTTTTTTCACCTACTACACACAATTAGATCGGTTAATCTACAATAATCTACAGTATTTATTCTTAATTTTAATAAACACATGTATATACCAACTTCAGCATCTATTCTTCCCTTCCAGTATTTATTGTTTTACAGAGTGTGTTAACTTGTTTAAACAGAAACATGTGTTAGTGAAATAAAGAGTCAATTTTGCACAAGATACATTTTTGCACGAGAGTAAAATAATACAGAAAAAAAAATAAAATAAACAGAAAAAAAAACTTTAAAATAATTTAATAAAAAAAAAGTTACTGACCGAGGGTAAGGGTTAATGGTAACAGTTATGATAAAAATATATTAAAAAATAAAAATAAAATAAAAATATAATTTAAAAAATAACTTACCAACCGAGGGAAGGGTTAGTAGGGTAACAGTAATAGTAAAAAAAAACTAAAAAAATAATAACAAAATTAATGAAAAAACTTTAAAAAAAAAAGTTTAAACCCGTGCAAAAGTGTCTTCGTGCATTTTGTACGCTCGTGCAATTTAGACAGTTACCCGTTTAATATATTTTCAAAATACTTAAAAATCAGTTATTAATTTTTAAACTATCAAAGTTTTATTTCAAAATCGCATTTATATAACTTTATAACTGTCTAAATTTAAATAAAATATTTTAAAGGAATCAAGAAACTAAACAAAAACAATTTTGTCGTCTTCTTGAAAATTAACAGTCTTCTGCTGAGTGAAAATTTGGAGAAGCAAAACTCTGCGAAAATAAAGAGCGAAATAAATTATCGCAATGTAACATTGTTTTATCAATTAGCAAACAGTTTTAAATATATTCAGCTCACTAGGTCTACTTTGTGTTTTATTGAACGCTTCTTCTCGATAGTTTCCGAAACCAAAAGTTTTTTGCATTTAGAGCTCAAAGAAGTTTTGAAAATGTTTGCTATTTCTGATCTTAACGTCAATTCGGAAATGGAAATTCTAAATTCCATTGAGAAGTGGGTGGAATTCAAAGAAAATGAAAAAAGAAGTATTTTTGTTGAAAAACTTTTATTAAAAAGTTCGTCTGCATTTATTAACACCAAGTGCTTTAAACAGTCTATTTAGCAGAAAGGTCTTTAACGAGTGTCATGAGCTAATAACAGCCATATCAAAAGACAAAAATTATCAAAACAAGTCCAACGCGCTTCCATTAAACAGATTCTGCACTCAAAACATGTTTAACATAGCGATGCCGAAAGGAGAAGGAATGACTGTTTTTAGTATCAAAGATTTTACTAGCATGAAAATCGACATTGGAAGAGAGAAGCGGTTGAACCTGAAACACAGGGGCTGTTACAAAATAGTTTACTGCAGAGGCGAGATCTACTGGTTTGGCGATTACGGCTGCTACCCCAAGCTCATTGTTCCCGTACACAAGTACTCGCTGGTCGATAAAACCTGCGAGCACGTGACTGACGTTTTCGACGACAGAAGATTTTTTGCTGTCTGCTCGCTCGTCGATCAGATATACGTCATAGGAGGCGATTTGAGAGGTCATTTGAACTCTTGCTTGAAATTGTGCACGAAGAGCAAAAGATGGGAGGAAGTCGGAGGGATGGGCGTGGGAGATCTTTGGCGTCGTGCTGCGTTTTTCAAGGGCAGATTGTAGTTTGCGGAGGAATGAACGATGGGAATTTCGCGCTGAATTCCGTTGAAGTTTACGATGACGCTGCTGACAAGTGGCTGTCGATGCCAAGCATGGTGAAAGACAGGCTTCACAGCAAACCTATCTCCAAAAGAAACAAGCTTTTTGTCTTCGGAAGCTTCGAAGACGGGTGCGAAGTTTACGATTGTTTTTCTAATAAATTTTCTCTTCTAAAACTGCCGCGCTTGTCGCAGTTTGTATCGAAAAATTTATCGAGGCGTTTTCCGTCGGGAGCGAGATTGTACTGGTTAGCTCTGGGTGCTCTAAAGCTGTGATATATGATGTTGAAAAAGGTAAATGGACAAAAAGAAAATTTGGTGCGAAAGAATATTTCTCCAACTGTGTTCTCATACCTCAGGTTGAAGTTTAAACGTACCTAGTGGATAGATGTGTCGAATAAAAAACAAAGAAAATACCATTTATAGCTTTGAAGACACTATGCTCATCTTTTATGTTATTCTAAATTCATCTTGTATACTAATTATAATGCATATATTTTTATAACGTTATAAAAATAGTAGTAAATTTATCTTTTTGTTAAAGGGTGATTCGATTGATTTTAAACTATGATTTAAAGTATAGAGTCTTAATTTATGCATTCTGAATAATAAAAGTCTTAGACAATTACTAAACATTTTTTCTAAAATATATTTCTTTAATACTTTAGATAAAACAGACTTACAAGAATTATAAACAAACTTGAAGATAATTTTTTTGTCGAGTAAAATTAATACCATTATATTAGTTTTTTTTATAAAACTTCATTTTAAAAATATTGTTATTTTAACACTGTTTAACTTAAAACTAATGATGAGAAGTTTAATGAAAAATGGTTTGCCAATTATAACAGAAAAGCATTTACGCATATTAAAATTACAATTTTGGCTAGTTTAACGTATGTGACATACAATTACATAAAAACTACTAAAGCGTATAATCATCAAAAAAAGGTTGTAATTGTTTATAAATTTTTGAACAGTTTTTTCCCGGTGCATAACTTATTTAAAAATGTAACAAAAAACATTTCATTTTTCTTAAATTTATTTGAGTACTTTCGTAGTAAGGCTCATCAGAAATTGTATCTTACTAAGTTAAACTGAATTGAGATAGAAATAAAATAATACTGCATAATAAGTTTTAAAATATAAACTGACGTAATAATCGAATGATAAAACTAACTAAAAGTCTTTACTATAGAACTTTGCTGTACTAATGAAACTCGTTAGATAAAAATAAAACTAGTATTGTATTATTTTTTACACCTACTTGTATGCAAAAAGGATTAACTGTTAAATGAGAAAAAAATAATATAGGTAAGTTTAAGAAAATCAGTACGATTTTGCAGTTTTTATTCAAACAAAAAGAACCAGAAAAAAAAAATACTAAACGAGAATAATAAAATTCTGAAATAAAGTTTACATTAGGTAAAATAAATTTACTTGTCTACAAATAATTGTTTTAGGTTTGTATTTTGATATTTTCCATAATATCACTCTGAATGAAACTTAACCTTGCTATGTCTTAATTTCAGTACAAGTTATTTTTTATGACAACATTCAATTGAATAAATAATTTAATAAACTTAAAGTAACCCAGTCAGTTGCAAATTTAAGGGCATCTGATTGGCTACAAATTTACTTATTTACATTATATGGTTTTATTAATAAAACCTTTTTTCAATTTTTTTTTTGTTCTGCTTAAATAGGTTAAGGATAACGATATTTAAAAAATAGTAAAATTGACTACGGAAAAAGTCTTAAATGTTATAAATATATTTTATATTGTTACCTTACCTCGTTTGCATAATATTAATATATAATGTTTATTAAACGACCAAAAAGTGTGCAAAATATTTTGTCATAGGGCCTAGTGCACAATAAAACCTTTCGGTTATCGAGTCGCACACCACAATTGAAAAAATTAATAACGTTAAAAAATTTTCTAAACTTTAATACTACAGCCGAACCTAGTATACGTTTTCTGTAGATTAGTAAATCTTCTTCAACCGAGAAACATTCCGTCAAATATTTTAAAAAGTACCTGGGTCTTGAGTCTTGACTCTTGATCATGAATTATAAGACAAGCTAGTGTTACTTTCGCTTATTTGTTCGACTATTTACCGTGTCAGATCTTAAATGTTGAGCACAATTTTAAAGTTCTAAAGAGGTGTGCTTAAGGTGAACTTTATAGATTTTAATCGATACAAGTATTCAAAGAAAAACCAAAGTCGAACAAAAAAGTAACAACAAATAAGAACAATTTTTTTTTATACTTATATAATTTCGAACCGAGTAAATTTCATAAATCTAAGAAAAAAAAAAACATTTTTTGTTATTATTGTTCGTTTATTGAAAAACAAAAGAAACGCTCGAAATATTTGGTACTAAGACCTAATGTACGAAGAAGCTTTCGGTCAACGAGTCGTCAATAGACAATTCTTTACTATCTAAAAACGTTAAAAGAGTACAAATTTGTTAAATTGTTAAGAATACTTTATAATTAGACATTGAGTAATACCAATGATACAAGATAAAAATACAGCTTTGGTTAAATTTTTAGCTTAATAATTTAAGAACTATGAATTCAAAAATCTTTTTATAATTGCTTAGTGTAACTTATGTCAGAAATTTTATTTAATTTCATTACTGCCACAGAGCTTTTGCCCTGTCTACTAAAATGATTTAGTTTACATTAAACAGCGCTTAAATTGTAAAACAAATTTTGACAAAATCAATTTGATTGTGACTTATAGTATTTAGACACCATGGTATCATATAAATGCTATTTGTATTTTTAACAAACTTTTTAAGGGTTTTAAAAACTTTAAAAAAATGTAATAAGTAATACTACAAGTCTAAATATTTAACTTTTATAAGTTTGATGTCGTGCATATATTACTTTTTTGATGAAAATCAAATAAGGCTTTTTTCTTTTAAGAACTAAATGTTTTATTAAATAAAAACTTGTTTAGAATTTATTCAGTTTACCATAGTTGCTTTACACCTTTCGGTTTGTGTTCACACAGGTTATTTATTTCCTTAAAAGAATGTATTTTATTATTTTATTTTGATAAACTAAAAGTTAAATATTAATGGAACAGGTAAAATTAAACATGATATAAAACAATCTCTATTGTCCAGAAATCCCTTTTTAAAAATAAAAATTGAGCCTTGACCAAAATATATTTCAAAAGATCTGTTTTACAGATTAATTTTTATTAAGCTATTTAATTTAATAGAACACTAGTATTGGAAACTTCTATAGAAACACTTATAAAACCCAGTTTTTTGAGTTTTGTTTAAATTTTTTAACAGTTAAATATGGTCTTTACTAAACTGTTTTGTGCTTTTGATGATTTAAATCACAAAGATTTTTAGATTTAAAATGTTTGTAAAATAAACGTTATAAGCATTTAAAAATATTGAATTTTATACAAAACTTAAATATTTGTATATGTAATTAAAGGACTTTGCTAAAGTCCAAGAAATGAAATTTTTAGCATAAAAATTTGTTTTTTTGGTAATATTTTTTTGTATTGCATCTACAAGGCTTGTTTATTGAAATTTTACTGCTTTTAAATTCTGAAGTTAATAATCTTAATTAGATAATTAGTGTAACTTGATCAACTTTCTATTTTTTACAGTTTTTATATTTTAAATATGTTTTTTTCACTGAAGGTATGAGTAAATAACAGCAGTAAATCCATTTGTTTGCATCAAAATAATCGGTAAGTTTAATTTTGAAATATACAAAATACTTAAGTAAAGTAGTTAAAAAAAACCCAAGTTGCTTGTTAAAGAAATAATTTGTAAAAGATTTTGTTTACTTAATAAAACCCAATCTTATGTTGACTTTTTGACATAAAGAAAAGTTTGTAGTACATATAAAAACAATTTAGATTTTTTATTTTCCAGATACGAAGTTATGGCATTAAAAGAAGCAGATGCAAGCCTAAGAAAATACATTATTAATCATAACATTTCTGAAATTTATGAGGTTAGCTGTTTAAAAGCATTATTTACAACTCTTTTATATAAAAATGTTTACACTTTATTACTTCAATTATCCAAGTGTTAAATATTTTGATTTAAAAAAATGATATTTTATTATTTCTTATTTAAACATCACTTTCATTTTTTTAATTATCAGTCTTTAGTATGTGGCATTGTATTAGAAAAACCTGAAGATCCATTGCAATGGTTATTACTTAAACTGGAAGGCATTGGAAAAACTTCTAAAAATCTTTCATGGTAATTTTTTTTGTATTTATATTTTAGTTTTATAATATTTTTTTAGTTGTAAATACAAAAGAAAAAAAGTTTGTTTAAAAAGTTATAAATAATATAATTACTAATATATCTAGGGTAAAAATTTTAAAGCTATCATTTTAATAAGTATATTTAGTAGTTAGCTTATATCTAGAAAAATAAAGCATATTATTAAAAACCTATATGTTATTTTGATTAAAATTTGATTAAGCATTGTGTTATTATTTTTAATATTTTAAAAACTTTACTATAATAATGATCATTAAATTTTTCTTAATTTTTATAGTTCATAGTTTATTTCTAGTTATGTATTTGTATAGATTTTTAAATAGATTCATTAATACGTTTTGTCCTAGAGCTTTATGTTAGATATAAAGTATCAATGTAAAGACATAGATTGTTTGTATTAGTTGGTATAATAGTTTTTTGTTTTTGTTTTAGGGACTCATATATACCAGAAAGCTTAAAGGCTCAAGCTCGCCCATTAGCTGCTTATTTTATGGACCAAATTTTTAGTTTTGGTGAAGATTCAACAACAGTGGTTAGTTTTTTTTTCTATATGTCAGTTCATTAATTTTAGTCTTGAATATTTAAACAGTATTACAACTAGCTAGATTAATGCCATCAGCTGGTAAATCGCCTTTTATGGAATTTAGTCTTATTTTTTACATAAAAGCTAAGCTACCAGTTAGTTTTTACAGTTTTTTTACTATTTCAAGAGACTCAAAAAAACTTTTCAGATAAAGCGATGAAAGATATAGAGTACAATAGGTTCTTTATTAGAGGCGCAAACTAAAAGGGGAAAATAGACTAATTCAATAAAACATATCCTTCCTTCAGTTTTTGAGCAATTCTTTTCACTTTCTCATTCTAATATTTGTTAAATTTTGAACAAATTATAGGATTTTTTTGATTTAACAAAAATTTTTTTTTTCTACTTTGGTATTTTTTTTCATAAATCTGCTCTTACAAGTTGTTTGTATTATTAAATAAATATTTCCTGAAAATTTAAAATAAATTGCTCGGAAATTGAAGGAGGAGATAGGTATTAAATAAATTTCAAAACTATGAGAAGATGAGTCCTAAAGTTTTGTGTTCCATTTGTTTCTATTGGTTTTTTTTACAAAATTGGTTATGTCTTAAAAGTTAATTATTTTGTTATTCTACCTTAAGTATGTATTGTATATAATCTAATAATTTTCAAGAAAAGCCAATGTTATTTTTTATAAACAAAAGTTTGGAACCCCTTACTTCATGGCCTTAATATTTAACAATCAAAAAACAGTCTCAAATTTATGATATACAGTAACCTCTTGGATCTTTACGCACTCGTGACGTTACGCACTCTCGTTTAGTTACGCATTTTAGAATTCTAAAAAATTCAAAAAATAGAAAATTTTAATTCTTTTTAATATTGCACAAAATAGGTTTATTGTATATTTCTAATTTAAAATATGCTTTTAAATGCTAATTCACCTCTTTATATCTTTATACTTTGTAAACTTATGTTCCTTTACTTATTGATAAACATTTAGTTTAATATAAGATAATAGATAATATTTTAATACAATGTAAGAGAAGTTTATCCTTATGTGGGCAAAGGTCTAATTAAAAAACTTTTATTAACATAAACAATTTTTATTAAATATTTTTCTTATACTTTATATATTTTTGTTTAAAAGAAGAAATCTATTACAGCACTAAAGGCGAAAAATTTTTAAAGACTATAGAAACAAATTTTAATATAGACACCACACCATTTCTTAATTGTAAAAAAATACTTAATTATAAATTGAATTCGCGAAGTAGAATAGAATATAAATGTTAAGTATCAAATAAGTCACATATAAACAAATATAAAGCAAAAATCTATTTGTTGTTTAAATTAGTAAATTTTTTCTACAAGTATTATTATTTTACATAAATTTAAAACCTTTTTTTTTAAATATGTATAGTTTTATCTTTTGTTTTCAAATTTATAAATAAAGTAAACAAATTATTAAAAGTGGGAAAGTTCCCAGTCTGCTTATAACTAGAATCAATATAAAAAACAGCCATTATAGTAAGTATATTTGGTACCTCTCGTTTCTTTACAATCTCTCACACGCACTTTTTCTGTGGACACAATGTGCGTAAATAAGCGAGAGGTTACTGTAAATTTAAAGTTTATGAAAGCAGTATTTTCAAAAGCTACATTATTACAATAAATAAAAAATAGGCTTTATGTTTTTTAAACTACAAATTACTTATTTAGCAAAGATAAAGTACTTTACTTTTAATCCCTCAATAATAACTATAGATAAGCATTATAGGTAAAATAAGGTTACTGTTGACTATATGTAAATAAAAAACTAACAAAAATAAAGATTTTAATTTTTTAAGAAAACAACAAAAATTAAAAATCTTATAATAAAATTTTAGAATATGCATTTTGTATGATTTTTTAACAGTGCTAAAAAAATAAAATTTAAGATTTAAAAAACCTTTTTAATCGTTTCAGCCAACAAGCAAAATATTTGCACAAGCTTACTATCACTACTACAATAAGTTGTATTCTAAATGCTTAACTGCATGGCTTACTTATTATAGAGCAAAGAAACTAAAGGAGTTGAAAGTAAGACAGAGACTTGATGAAGCTAGGAAGTATGTTTGATGATATGAAGTTTTATAAAATTTATTTTATTAACTTAAGTAGAGGTGGGCAATGTACAGTTCAAGGGCCGGATCCCGCACGCATTGTGAAAATGACCAGCCCTCAAACATTTTTTAAATTTTGATGGAATCCGGCACGCGAATGAAAATAATCGGCCCGCCAAGGTCAATATTACAAAGTTTGTATAAAACTTTGTATCAAATTTTTAAAAAACAAAATGTAAAAGTTAGTCTTTACAAACATGTTATTTAGTTTTAAATTTATGTGTAGTAATAAAACACCATTTTGTCCTAATATTTTGTTTTGTTTAAACTAAGTTGGAATATTCTTTTAAAGTTTGTATAATAAACAAAATGTTTTACTTTAAACTTGGTATTTTACATATCTACCTTTTTTTATCTACCATGTCAATGACATTCATTAACAATGGATGAGTCAAAAATGACACTTTTTCTTGAATAAATAATGAAGTGTTTATATCATTGTTAAGAAAGTTATTTTTTTTATTCTTTCCCAACAAGTAATTGACAACTATTTTCAGTCAAACTGCTCAGCTTTACATTTCAACAAGATTTAGGAAACGTATTTAGATGCGTCTGAGACCTAATGCCGCAAATTCAGCAACTTTTAAAAATGAAAGATAAGTATAAAGGTATTACTCAATTTTCTAATAAGAATTGATTCTCAGATTTTGCATTTATCATGAATTTGTTTAGGCATATGAACAAACTGAATACCAAACTAATGGGGAAGGGTACTTTTGCTCATGAAGTTTACTCTGTAGTTGAGGCATAATAACTATTTTCTCTCCATTACAGTAAGAACATTTTGACGCATTTTGCACTTGCAAATCTAGAACAATAGGTGATATCAATAAAAAAGTACATTAGTTTCAGCTGACATCAAGTTTAATGTTACAATGAACTTTGGTAAAACAATGCACTCATAGAAAAATTTAAAATTGAAAAGATATGCAAAATTAATGATACACTTAACAAGTTAAAGTTTGTCTCAAGTAATTTTT
Organism: Thalia democratica; assembly: GCF_965202585.1. Lineage (NCBI taxonomy): Eukaryota > Metazoa > Chordata > Thaliacea > Salpida > Salpidae > Thalia > Thalia democratica. Next base: position 40,648 of record NW_028139672.1, read on the forward strand.
AGTAATTGAGGGCATAGGGAGGTATTTATTACATAGGGGGTCTTTATTGCATTCAAGAAATTATTATTAATTCTGCCCAGGGTCATAATAAATATAGAAATTTGAATACTTAATAAATGTTAATTAAAATGCTATACTTAAGAAATTTTGTGAATTAAATGGATTTGAAATAGTGATCAACCTGATAAAATTAGTATCCGGCCGAGTCCAAATTGTTTTTTAAAATTACTATCCGCCCAGACCTTGGTTTAAAAAGGAATTATCTGACCAAATCCGTATACTGAATGGGGTAGTTTGCTAATTTTAAAAGCTACGGTCCGCCAAAGACTAAATTTTTCTTGATTCCGCCCGCCGATTAAAATCATTGCCCACCACTTAACTAAACGTTTTTTAGTAGTATGTAGTGTTTTTTAGTCAGTCAAAGTTTGGAAACTTCCAAAATGTTTGTTAAAGGTTTTTTTTCTTTTTGTATGATATATTATAGCATATTTGCTTCTGTTTGTTTCTTATTAATTGTTTACTGTTCTATTTTAAATAAGTTTTTTTTTTTTTAATGTTATTTAATGATGGTCACAATAATATATTAGTACTTAATTTATGTCCAGTTAAGAGACTTAACAATCATGTTTACTTTTAGTTTAATCTTTTCAATTAAAAGTTTCGTTAACAACTATGATAAAAAAATTGCATTAAAGTTTAATATATTTTGAACTCTATTTTTAGAATATGTATGTACTTGTAAGTACATACCAAGATATATACTTTGAACAACGACAGTTCTCAAATTTGCACAAGCAGACAAAATTGCACAAGGGGACTAAATTGCACAAAGATACTTTTGCACGGAGACATTTTTACACGGCTTAAATTTTATATATATTTTTTATATTATCACTGTTACCCCTAACCCTTACCCTCGGTCAATAACTTTTTTTTTTACTTTTTTTGTATTTTGTACAATTTTTAATTATTAATTTTTTTCTATATTTATTTTATTTTAATTTTTTTCTGTTTTTTTTATATTCTCATGCAAAAATGACCCTCCCTGCAAAATTGTAACTCGTGCAAAATTGACCTTTGGACGAAATTGTCCCCTTGTGCTAATTTGTTTTTGTGCAAAACTGACCCTTTGTGCAATTTTTCTTCGTGCAATTTATCCCCTCAACCAATTTTGTCTTATTTTGTGAAATTTTGACCCGTTCCTGTTTTATCAGGCTATTCAAGGTAATAAAAACCAGTCTGTTTTTAAGCTTGAATCTTCTGAAATTACATTGACATCAAACCTTGATATTCATAATATTATTTATTGTTTAGTTCTAAGTGGTACATAATTTTCTCTATTAATTTCATTTTTTCTAAATTTAAGCATGATAATTTTTAGAATATACTACTATGGTCATCGAATAGTAGATTAATTTTTCACATCGTACATAATTTACATGATGCATGTTTTGTCTGAAAATTTAGGTATTACTTTCGATACAAGATGAGATTACACTTAGAAAAGTGGATAAGATGGAAAAATTTTGTGGTTGACAGGCAAAAAGGTAAACTTGTATTTCTTTAATTCATACTATATCCCATAATAAATGATAATACAAATATAGTAATGGTTTCTCTAATTCATACCATAGTATATAATAAATAATAATACAAATATAATGAATGCATTCTATAATAAATAATACTATAATTATACAATTATAATCAATGCATTCTATAATAAATAATACTATAATTATACAATTATAATCAATGTATTCTATAGTTTGTTGAATAAAACATATAATTTCATTTTCAGCATAAGTTTTCTAAATAGCTATGAAATATCACGTTATTACGACTTGTTTCAAATTTTTTAACTTTAATTATTGTTACTTACATATATTCTAATAAAAAGTGTCATACCATTAATGATTTTTGAAAATAACCAAGTTTTAAAAAGTAATTGTATTTTTAAGAGGACTCTTTATGAAATCCTTAACTGTTGATTTAAATCTATGTGGTATGTAATAATAACAAAAAACTATTTTGTTACTAGTTTTGGTGGAAGGTAATGGTATAAAATTTTACTAGTTATTATGTTACTGGTAGAATATTTTTCCTCCATCATTCAATCAGTAGTAGTCTGCACCACACGGCCTTCAACAACAGCCCATGTGACATTGTGCGACTTGGTTTTATACTGATAAGGTCTCATCATCAAACTAGGCCTCTTATACATTGTTGACTGTTGTTGTTGGTCGTGCGGTGAAGACCAATACTACAGAATTAAAACTTTGGTGTTTTTAAGCTTCTTTTTTGTCTCTTAATTGCGTTTAAAGCTTCAAAATAACAACTGATTTCAAATTTCTTAGGGTAATATCAGTTTCACCTTAAGTTTCTAATCAATTACCTAACATTTTCTACTAGTTTTGTTTGGAAATTTAAACAAACTGTTTCTGCAAAACCTATGAATTGAAAACAATATCAAAGATTAAAAAGTAGATGTACTTGTTTTTTTTGAATAATTACTTTTACATTCTAAGTTTTCGGCCAGCATAGCAGGAGCTGTAATTTGTTGGTGAAATATTATAGTATAAAGTTTAAAGAATAAACTATTTAAAATTACAAAGTAGAAAGCAATAGTTATAAAAATATTAGTTTAAAAATAATTCAAAATTTTAATTGGAATTGCTCTATATAGTTTTGTTCATTTAGCAATACTGATCAGTAGATCTTAATTTAATTTATTCAGTATTATCTTAATTACATCTTTTCACAAAGTTAAATTTGTCAAAAGGTTTTTTATTTAGAAAAAGCTATTGATGTTTGACTTATAAAAGTAATAACTTTAATTGATAACTGCGTTTATAAAAGTAGTGGATTTCAAATATACTATTTTTTGTCAAATGTTTATGTTATATTTACATGTCTAAATTTGAAAAAAAAAGTTTACACCATATCTAGAAATAATAACGTACTAGTCACATAGCTGTTTTTCGTTCTAGAAATTTGTTAATAATGTTTTTAGACCAAAATTTATACATATATTTGCTTATTATGAAACCACTTTTTATATAAATTATTATTAGTCTTATTTTGTCACGTGGTTTCTCATATTTCAAAATAAATCTGTTGCAGCCGGCTACTCGATAGTGGAAAGGGTTTACAACAAATCGCTGTTGAGGCTCATATTTGGCTCGTGGAGGGTAGTGGCTGACGAGGCTCGCAAAACGAGAGAATATTTCGAGAGATTAGAGAGAGGAGAGCTCGATGATTTGGACGAAGATGGTTTCGGTGAGATGAGTCGGTTTGTAAAAATTTTTTGAAATAGTATAACATTTTCGTTAGATTATCAGACATTTCTGCTTTATATAGGGGAAAGATAGAGAGTAGTTTAAAAGTTTTATACACTTTGAAAACTAAAAATTTAGGCATACGGTTTAGGCTAACGGTTAATCGTTTTTTTAAGTTGTTTTTTTCTACAGTCTTCTTTGAGAAGTGTTTTCTCTAGTTATTAATTCGAACTTTTCTTTGTTTAGTTATTTAATTTTTTAACTTATATTTTCAACTAAACTTATACTTTCATGTTTATTATTAACAAATTAAAAATAATAATTTCTTCATTTAAATAAGTTTGGTACACATGACTATTTAAGGTTATTTTTCATGACTATTTTTATTGACTATTTTATTTCTATCTTAATGTGTTGATATTAAATTAATTTTTTACTTAAAATCAAAGTAAAATAACAGACCAAACATAATTATTCCAACAGTGACGAAGTTTCGATGCTTCCTCGCACATGCTCCGTGGAAATCTTCAGTCACCTGGATCTAGTTGACTTGGGAAGATGCTCGCAAGTCTCTCGATCATGGAGACTCATAACGACTGCTCCGAAGTTGTGGAGCAACCTCAACTTCAACCGTGTAAAACACAAGTACGTTGGTTGTAAACAATTTGAACAATAACAAAAACATCAATGTAACATCAGTAATCATTTTTAGTCATGTATAATGATAATTATTTTTGTTTTGTTTGAAATTTAGTACACTTTTACTTTTACGAGGCAATCACAAAAGCTCAATTTACTTTTTGAATTTTTTTTTAATAAAAAGTAATTTTTGTAAAGCTTTTTGTGAAAAATACTTTATTTTATATACAAGAAAGTATACACAGGGTTGATAAAAAGTCTAGAATCCTAAAAACCCTGTAATTTGACAATTGAGGCTAAAAAAATATGTGAACCTTTGAATTCGAGAAATTTTGTAAAAAATCTGGAAAATCTGAAATTCTAAACTATTTTCACATTTGAAGTAACAAAACTTCGATTAAATAGGAAAAATCTATCATAAAGATAAAGAAATTTTTGTAATAGTATTTTTAGAGGTTATAGCTTACTAATAATTTACAATAACAATTTTTTGGAGTGTATGCAAATTTTAAAAACAATTGATTTTTGTTCAGGTAACTGACAATGTTGTTGGTCAAATTACCTGCAAGAGCCGACCCTACTTGCTTCATTTAAACTTGAGAGATTGCTATGTTTCTAGCATGAACAGCTTTAAAACGATTGCAGAATGCAAAAATTTGCAAGACCTCAACGTTTCTGACTGTCCCTACGTTGTTGTAAGTTTAATTTAAAGCATATTTTTTACTTTATGGTTTTGTACTGTTTGAATCGAAATTTTTAGTGAAGTAATAGTTTAAAGTATCTGCTTACTATACTAACTAATTTACAAAAAAATAAAAAGAGCTAAATAAAAAATGATAAAAAAATTAGATTAAGCTGTGAAACCATATTGCATTATAACAGATATAAATTTTCAAATGGTTTGTATTAGTTTTTGAAATAAATTTTACTATGATCGAATACTTCAGAAACCTGTTCTTTTAATTTTTTTTTAAGTTTTCTTTTAAACCTTAAGAGAAAATCTGTGCTAGCTTTTTTATTATGTATAAATTTTTACGTAGACTTTAATTTATAAATAGTTTACTAAATTTTTTATAATTATGATTGTTTACCATCAACAATACACTATTGTTTTAATCTTCTTAAAATGTAATTTCTTAAAACTAAATTTTTACAAGTTGGTCTTTTGTTTTGTAGAACTTAACTTGAGGTATCAGAAATTTTTAACCGCTTAACAAAATTGAAATTAACTTTTGAGTTATTCGCAAACAAAGTCGGTGACTTCTGGTTTCTTGTAGAAAGCTCAAACTACAAAAGCGATAAAAGACTATTTCACTAAAAATCTATATTCTTATTTGATTTTTTCTTCTTCAAATTTTCAAAGTAAGTCCATCACTAATATTTATATCGATTAAATGCAGGAATTAAAAAAAAACACCTATTTTTGTTTTGTATCTAAAATTTAATTTTAATTTATTTTTTATTGCAACATTCAAAATCTTTTAAACTATAAAAGGAATGTTTCCTGAAAATTTGTAGTCTCTAGCTCAAAAAATTAAAGAGAAGATAAATTTTTCGTGAACTTATAAATTTCCAAGAATATTGACGATAAAAAATTGCGGTCCATTTGTTTGTATTGAAAACTTTTTGCAAAAACGTCTATATCTCAATAACTAATAAAACATTTTATATTCTATAAAAGTTGGCTTGTAGTTTACACCTTAAGCTTTAATATAAAAGCTAGTTTTATTTTTTTGTAAAAAAAGGGTTGGATTCCCTTATGCCATTAAAATAGTTAGTCTTATATTATTATTCTACTTAAAAGTGTAAAAGTTTTTATAAATTTCAAAAATTATGTTTAAAAATTAAGAGAAGAGGCAAAGTCAGCAAAAAAAAACCGTAAAATAAAAATCCGAATAACAAATGTTTCTGTTTCAAAAAATTAAAAAAAAACGTTTTCTAAAATAACTAATATTTACAACCAATTAATCATTGAAATAGGACGAGTCACTGAAACCGATATTGGAAGGTTGCTCTGCGCTCCTGTACCTCAACTTGTCCCGTACTGGAATAACTGACACAACGTTGAGAAATTTGGGAAAGTTCTGCATCAACTTGCAGTTTCTCAGCCTTGCTTACTGCAGCAAGTTTTCTGATAAGTAAATTAACTTTTTTTTTTCTTACATATATATGTATGTAGAAAATTTATCAAAAGTTAGATTTAGTTTATAAGTGTTCATCATCAATATGTTTCTGTAGTACAAATTTAAATCTGGTTTTAGTCTTTCTAAAATTTATTATGTATTTGGTTTATAAACATTAGCTTCTAACGTTTTTATTTTAATAACTTTTTAATTTAAATACTTGTCTTTTTTGTATTTAACTTTTTATTAGTAGTTTTTTTAAGTAAATTAAACCATTCAAAGTACTACAAAAACAGTTTTTTAATTCTTAATCGACAAATTAGAGTTAAGTTGATAAATTATATCCATCCATAAAAATTTATTAATCTTTAAATCAAAAAAAAATTGTAATCTGTACTGTTCATGTTACTAATAAAACTTCAATGAAATTTACTTAACAGAGGTTTGAAGTACATGACTAGTGGTAAAGGGTGCAAGAAGCTTCAGCACTTGGACATATCTGGTTGCAATCAAGTAACGAGCGAGGGGTGCCTCGTATTAGCGCACAACTGCAGGCTGCTCAAAACACTGCATGTCAACGACAACTATTCCATCGATGATGACGGGCTCGCAGTTAGTTTTTAGCATTCAACTTTTTTGTTGCTTTAAATATTATTTGGAAAATTTAAGTTGAAAACCAAAGTAAGTATTTGGTTTTTAACTGTTCACGGATTAAGAAAATGTTGCAGTTATTATTTAGTTATTGTTGTGTTAATTTTTCAAACAAACAGTTTGATATTTGAACAGAAATAAATTTTAGTAACTAACAATAGCTTATTTTTTATTGACTAATAAATACAATACATTTTACTGAAATAAAAAGTATATAGTTTTATTACAGACCTAAATTAGTAAACATAGTTTAAACTTTATAGATTAAACTTATCTTTAAGTGTATTTCTTAATTTAAAATGTATACTTTTTGCAGTTGTTTGCTGAGTTTTGCCCTCAAATAAACAATTTAACGTTGATATCTTCACCACTGGTAACTGATCGCGTATTGATGAAGTTTGCTAATCACAAGCAGCTGGTTAGATTGCGAATAGAAGGCAATCACAATATAACTGATGAATCACTTAAAATGTTGGGAAAATGCTGTACCAGGCTAAAACATCTGTAAGAAATTTTATAAACTTGGATCTATAAAGTATTGCTTATATATATTTTCAAGTTTATTAATTTGGTTGTACTTTTTATTTACTAAAAGAATATTTGAAGCTGTCGTCTTAGTCTTTATAAAGGCATTGCACTTGTATTGCTTAAAAAAACTTTGTATATTTTTATATTGTAAAACCGGTAACTTTTTTAGTAGTTTAGTATTTTTGGTTTATATAAAGCTATATAAGTATTTTTTTAGTTTTTATTAAAAAGAGGACTTATTGGAGCAAGATTCTTCTTCAAAGACTTAATGTAAAAAAAACTTGAGATGTGCACACTTTAATGAACAATGGTTTATTATTAAATTAAAAACAATAACAACAACTAAAAAAAAAAATATACTCAAAAAATTAACCAACTAAAGTCCTGTTAAACATATAAAGTTGTTGGTGTATTTTTAATGTTTAAAAAACTCTTAAAGTTAGAAAATTTATTCGTAACTTATTATCACTTATCGAATGCAAATACTTGATGACAGTTACGCAGTGGATTGCCAGAATATAACCGACTCGGCAATGAAGTTTCTCGCTAATTTGCGCCACCTAGCGGTTATCAACATTGCCGACTGCGTGCGAATATCCGACGCCGGAGTGCGTCACCTGGTGGAGGGCAACGTGGGAGGAAAAGTTCGGGAGCTGAACCTGACCAACTGCGTGCGAGTTTCCGATGTCTCCTTGCTTCGAATCTCTCAAAAGTTTGTCGTCTGAACTTAGATACACAAGTACTTGTTGGAATAAAAGTTTACAAAAGTTGGATGATTGTAATTTAAGATAAGCGTTGAATTGAATTGTAGCAAACTTTTTTATTGATGCGCAATGATTAGTTTTATGATGATTTTGTACAAATGCGCAATCTTTTCTTTACCTTTTACTACAAAAAAAAACTTATTAAATGCAAAAAAATAATTTTTCTATTAAAATAAGCTAGATTTAGTAAAGTTATGCATAAATAATTTCAATGTTTTTCAATCAACCTCTATAAACAACTAATTGTTATATAGATTTTATAAATAAAAACTTTCTTACTGTTATGAACAATAAAAACGATAAAACAGGTGTCACAACTTGACTCACTTGTGCATTTGTTATTGCGATCATGTAACTGACACTGGTGTTGAATTGCTTTCCAATTTAAGAAACATTTTCCACATTGATCTTACAGGAGCTAACATACATGATCAGGTTTTTTATTTTGGTATTATAATTTTAGTTAATATTGTATTAAAGTATTTATTAGATTTGTTAATTTTTGCTGAATTAATTATTTAGTTCCTTAACTATAAATGTACAAAAATAATTTTTTAAGAATTTTCAATAAATATAAACCTAAATTTTTAATGCTTTCGAATATACAAGTCATAAATAACTTGTGTGTTAGAGTACTATGTATGTTAAAAAGTTTTATTCTATTTGTTTTTACTAACGTCAAATAGTTATAATAACAACTACTTATGTGTTAATTTTTTTTATGTAAAGTTTATTAAAGTTCCTAGCTTCAAATTTTTACAGGGGCTAGTGTCGCTAGGCAACAACGGAAGGGTGAGGTCTCTCGTCATTTCTGAATGCGTCGGCATCTCTGACATTGGACTGCAGAAGTTCTGTCATAAAGTTTTGGAGTTGGAAAACTTGGACGTGTCTCACTGCATGTCAATAACCGACGCTTCGATAAAAACGCTGGCATTTTGCTGCAGAAACATCACAAAGTTGAACCTGTCTGGGTGTCCGCTGGTTTGTGTGTTTTTATGCTTTATTTTTGCCTATGCATACTAAAGCATTATTTTGTCTATTGAGTTTTCAAAAATAGATGTGTACAGAAGTTTTTTTTATATAAACAAAGTGAAATGTGGTTTTGATTATTTTAAATACGACTTGATCATTTAAAATTAAGTTTAAGTAACCTATATAAATTTTCATTGCAATTTTTTTATAAGTTGTATTTCTTACTTGATTATTCAACAAAAAATTTGTTATTTTTGTAGTACGTAGTAATTAGTTTTATAATACTTAGTACATATTTTGACTTTAAAAAAATAACATTTGCAACTAATTTGCTACAAGTACCACCGTACAGCGAGTAACGTGTGTATTTTATTTCAACAATTTCTGTCTTAGAAAATACCCGTTGTCATTAAATTGAAGCCAAATAATTTACTTTTTAAAATACTTAAAAAATCTTGTTCCTGCTAACAACTCGCACCAACAGTTGACGGATCTGAGCATGCAGTATCTATCGGGAGTGTGCCACTACGTGTACGAGCTGAAGATATCAGGGTGCCTGTACATAAGCGATCGCTCGCTCAAGTACCTTCGCAAGGGATGCAGGCAACTTCACTGTCTCATCATGCTCTACTGTAAAAGCATTACCAAGTTGGTGTGAACTGTTTTAGTGGAATTTGATATCAGTTCAATTTGTGTAGCAATTTCAAACTCATTTTATAATTTTTTTAATAGTCTTTTAACACCATCAATTTTTGAAAGTTAAAATGCTTTGAAGAAATTAAATTTCAGTCAAAAAATTGTCAGTTTTTATTTTGAGTTATACTTATTAACTAATTTTCATTTAATTTTATTTTACTCAAATTTAAAAAGTTTCACTTTAGACCCCGCTTTTGTAATAACTAATAATTGTATTATAATTTTAATTAATAATTATCGTTGTTTATATTGGTAGAATCTAAGTTGTAGTTTTTCGACTCTAATTTTTAAATTATCAGTTAAATATATTAAAAGTTTCAAAGGTCATCCGCATTGAAAATGAGTTCGTACATAAAGAAAGTGCAGTACAGCAACGATCAGGTTCCTGATTGGTTCAACTACCAGCTCATTTCCTCCAATCAGCTGTTGTTATCAAGTGGTGAGAACTACAAGCCACGTGACCAAATGATCACTGTCACGCTTGAGTGAGATCTGTATTAATATTTTAAAAGTTGGTTCGTTTCAACAAATTAAAATGAAAAAAAATTAAAGCTAGTTTAAAAAGCTTAGAGTCTCAAACAAATTCTTGTTTTTAATATTTTTCTATTAATATTTTTTATAATGTCATTTCAAGTTTTCAATTTAGTCTTCTTATATTAAAGTTTGAATGCATTTTGTTTTAATTCACTGTATTATGTATACTCACTGTAATTTACTGTAAACGATCTTATTAAACTTATTCCAGCCTTTTAAAACTTTACCTTTTTTTTGTTTCTTTTAACTACCTGTAAAAATTTATTTCACTACCTAAACAGTTAATTGTGTTTGTGTAGTTTTAAATATACTTTAAATAGTAACTGTGTTTTTAAACATGTCTCATCTGTATGCTGATATGTACAGATTTATAATAATTAAAAACGTTTAATGTTTTTAATTTGTATCTTTATCATAATCTTTTTATGACCTTTATTTTATTTTAATAAAAAGAATAAAATGTAAGTTGTTAGCAGACAAGTTTTCAGTGTTTAATGTAGAACTTATTTGTAATAAATATTGGTTTTATAATTTAAATATTAGCATGTTTAATGAAACTGATAAAATTTTATGTTTTTTTGATAAAAATAATATTTAAATTTGCATAACTGATTGACTGTATTGTTTTCAGTTACGTCTCATTTATTTGTTACAAACATACTGAAGTTATATTTTTGAGACTTTCTTTAGCCTAAAAGGTTTACCACAATTGTGTATTGAATTATGATTTTTACAACTTATCTATTAGCAATGCTTTTTTCTGCAATAGAGTCACTTACTTTTTTTCGTTTATAAAGAGTATAATCACCATCACATTTGATTTCACCTGCAACTTGAATTTAAAAACTTCCTGTAATTTCGGGGCTAAATGTCAACTTGTTTTCAAAGCATATCCGTTATAATTGGTGTAGTTTTCTTTTGTCTAGTGGTTCTGAAATTACTTTTTTGCATTTGTCACGATAAGTTGCACGTCGATCTAAGTAGATAAGTCGCACGTCGATCTAGTGTAAAAACATAGTACTTGCAACTGTTAAAATTAGAGAAAAATAGAATTATAGCAACTTGCAAGTTTCAAATTATTATACAACCTCTTACAATTACAATCTTTCTTCTTGGTTGCCTAGCTGTAAATTTTATATTTCTGTTTTAGAAGAATAATCGTTTTACAACTACTAAACTTGTTTTTAAAGATTGAGTTGTGCTA
>NW_028139673.1:0-51991 GCF_965202585.1 Thalia democratica
CAACTATTTTATTTTAAATACTGCTGGATTTTTATAAAAAGACTAGTCAAAAATATCTGTTATAGGAAATAAAAACATTTACTTTTTTTCATTTTAGAGGAACTAAATGTGACAAAACAGCTTATCTTGAGAATCAAGAACAGAATATGTTTCTATCAGGAAAGAGAAGGTTAGTAACAACTTGTGTTTATAAACTTTTATTTTACTTTAACTTAGATTTAATTTAATCCTTTTTTGAAATAACAATACAGGGTGAAAAGGTTTACAGCGGTAATTACACTTTTACTGTCAAATCCGTACACTTTGTTGACTCACCACCGTTAAACATTCCAATGATATAGAAACTAATGAACCAAACTTAGCTGTTATTATTTGTTGTCAATCGTCTCAGTTGTTGTAATTACTACTGTTGTTAGTTATTTCTATCGTAGGAATAAAACTAATAAAAGTAAGTTTTTATATTAATAGTTGTACTAAATAAAAAAGAAAAAAGTACAAGTTAGTTTTTTATACTTAAGTCTACTTATAAATAACACCTAATTTTTTAAAAACAGATCAAACAGATTTTAAGGTTTCCTTTCAGTCCTCTAATCGTTAGTTTTTGAACAGTTTTAAACTTTTTTCTTATAATTTATATATATAAGTATTGTATGTAAATATTAGGTTTTAACTTGTAATTTTCCGTAAATAATCAATGGTTTTGGTAAAACTTGTACTTAATAAAAGTTTGCGTAGAAACATAAACGTTATAAAGAATTAAAACTGAAACATTTTTTTTTTGTAAATATTTAATTTAAACAGCTTCACAAGAAGGTTCTTACGAAGATATTTCGCAAAGCGTAACAGGGAATAATAATATTGGTTAGAAACTCACAAATAAATATAATTATAGTTGTCAAAAGTTGTTTAGATAAAACAATATTTCTATTTTGTTTGGTTTTTTAAGTTTAAGTATTTATTAAAAATCTCAACCATAGATTAAAACGTAACTTTTAAACAGCCTTATTAAAATTTGTAGACATTAAAGTTTTAATAGATTGTTTTTTGTGTAAAGATAGATTTAAATTTTTTTTATTTAACGTAAGTAAAATATTTAGACTCGAATTTCTTAATACACTGTATCTTATAAACGTTTTAAAACTTAGAGTGTTCTTAAAAAGTACAATATATCAAATTAAGAAATACAATATATCAATTTAATTATTAGAACTTAATTACTTTTAAGTGTAATGTATAAAAATGCTTATAAACTTTAAAAGCAAAACAATAAAAGTAATTATTGATTTTTTTATTTTCTTTATCAAAACTTTATATTGTTTATTTTTGTGTATAATTAAGACGAAATTACATAAAGTTTTGATTTTACTTCGACTCATTTTTAAATAAAATATTAATTTTAATATTAACTTAGAAAACAACTTTAGCTCAATCAAGCAATAGTAAGTTAATGTACAATCTTAAATAAAATTTAAAGTTTAACTATTTAAAATTTTAAGTACACAGTATTCTAAAACATAATTTTAGTTAGCTAAGATTGCTTGTAGTATATGTTTACTTAAAAAAGTTTGCTGATCATATCTATTGTTATTTAAAATGTAAATATTTTTAAGATATGAAATCTTTTAAACATTAGTTTTTCAAACAGTTTCTAACGGTTGCTCATATGAAAATATGTCATTTCATATAGTTGGAAATGATAATAGTGGTAAGAAGTAGAACTAATTAAAAAAATTACAATATAGTTTTAATAATTGTAAGTCTGATAATTTTTTTAATACTTTTTTTTTGGTATATTTTACCATGAAGTTTACTTAGTTACAGACTCTTACTGAGCTTGCAATTGTATAAAATTTGTTTTATAGAAAACTATTTATTTTTCTAGTTGTGGTTTGAAAAAGTAACTATCGTTCAATGTATTAGAAAAAATTCTACTATAAAACTTAGAGTTTAGTTAACGTTGTTAAAACTTTATACTTTAAAGTGGTCAACGAAAATATTTAAATCTAAAATGTATACATTTGTTTTAGTTTATACTTGTTTATTTTATACAGCTTCTCAGAAAAATTCGTACGAAAATTTACCACAAAAATTAAATGAAAAGGAAAACCAAGGTGAAAACACTATGTATAAGTATATTTTAAACATATTTTTGTTATAGATAAATGGACTAAAAAAAAAGACAATTTTCAAAACAGTCTAAATGACGTAAGTATTTGTAATATGGGTTTTATATAATATTTTTTTTAAATAAGTTTTTGAAGTATTCTAACAAACAGTTTAAATATAATTTGTATGCATCTAAATTATTTTTTGAATACCATATCTACGAAGAAATATAAGAAGAAAATAACGAAGACGCATCAGTTATAATACTTTTATTTAAAATGTTTTGTATAAGAGTAAATGCATTGTAATTTGAACAATAAGATAGTTTAAAAAATTTTTAAAGATAATCACAGTGTTCGAACTAAACTTAAAATATTCTATTTACATTACATTAATAAAATACATCTATTGCAAATTTAACGTCGTTATTTTAAAACAATTTATAAAACTTATGAAGATTTCTTGATTTTGTTTTTAAAATAATTTCTGTTTATAATAATGTTTTTACATCAAAATGTTCTATCTATTTTTGAAAATTATTGAAGTAGCTTATTTGATAAACAATTTCATAAAAAGCTTTTACTGTTATTTAGTGTAAAGTTAAAGGTTTATTGATCTTTAAAGTGAAAGTTTTTTCCTGTTTCTTTTATTTGCTGATCGTTTGTTTACTTACGCCTATCTGAATTTAATAGAAAGTAATAATGACAAAAAAGTTCAAACAATTTTAAGCCTTTAAAATTAAAGTCAAATAGCTGTAAAAAAATATAAAAACATGCCATTTAGTTATCTAAACTTTTGTTTTTGCCTTTATCTTCTACTTTAAATATTGTGTTAGTTTTTTTAAATAAGCATAACGGTCAAATGTTTTTTATATTTTTATCAACAACGATAATATAGATATATTTATTTCACATGTCCATTGTAAATAGTTTAAATTTTCTTTAAGCAAATTACTTAATGTTTTTTAACTACATTCGTTTGTTATAAATATAAGAATCAAAATTCAAAATGCATGTAATACAAAAGTTTTTTAAGTTCATAATAAATAGAGTGTTTTAATAAGTTAAAAATTTATTGTAAAACTTTTCCAATATGTTCAAATTAACATTAAAAAAATTAAATATAAAATCTTATGGTAAAAATAAAAAGAGCAAAACTAAATAAACAAAAAAGCGTATTTTTTGATTTTATAACTAAGTAAAAAATTGTAAGCTAAAAACATATTAAAACAAAAAAAATTAAAACTATAAAATTCATAAAAAAATTTCAGAATACTAGTAGTAATATTTTTTTAGATTACAAACTTATTTAATTAAGATTATATTAGTTAACACATTGAAAAAAGTTTTACTTTTATAAAATTTTATTGTAAACATCTAAAGACTTACTAAAAGTTTTTATTAGAATACATTTTTATAAATTAAAACAAAAGTAAAGGTGTACAGACTTTTACCACGACATAAAAATTAAGGGATTACAAAAATCAAAAAACAGTTAATACTTAGATACATTTACGTAAGCTTTAATAATTAGAAAATGGGGGTATTTAGAAAAAGAATGCCACAATTAACGTCGTGATAATAAAATAATCCAAAATTTTAACTTGCTTAATTTGCTTCATAAAGTACTAAGTGTGTACGTAGTAACCTTTAAGCTTTTAGTAATAAATTTATTTTGGCTATTTACCTTGTCATTATAGTTAAACATTAAATAAAAACATCAAAATAAATGTGTCACATAAAATTATTTTTATTTAACTAGTTAAGCTTAGTTTTTTTCTTGTTTGATAATGAGGTGAGTTAGATAAAACTTGCTTTTAATCTAAATAAAAACTTTTGTAGTTCTTTATTTTTAAATTTCACAGAGTTATGTTATACTATGAATAACAAAGTCTAACTTGATTATCGTAAAGTATTAAAAAAGAAGTTTTTGTCAGAATTTTGTTTGTTTATTATAAAAGTGCTAAAGTCAGCATAAAACTTAAGAAGCAAAATAAGGGCATAGTATATACACATGAATAATAAATTAAAGACTAAGTTGATATTGCTAGTTGATGTTAGTTGCCCTAAACAACACATTATAATGCGTCCTCCTCTATGACTCAATAACTGAACTGCTTTTTTGCACTTTTTGTACCAAGATTTTTGAGTGCTATTTTTTCGTCCTCCAACAAACTTTTGTTGCTTTTGAACAGAGCTTTTAAAGCTACACGAAACTGTTTGTTTAAAACGTTATGAATTAAAACATTCCAAACTGGATTTGTGAACAAAAACGAAAGAGCGACAGCTGCATTTATCAATGTTTTATGTATACTCTCAAAATAATTGCTTTTGTTGGAATATATCAGAATGTGGTTTAGCAAAGTGGGAAAACTAAAAGTAAAAGCAATAACCATAGCAACCAAAACTATCGACATTTGCTTTTCCGGTGCAACTTTTGCTTTGACCGATCGGTTGAGCTTCAAAGATCTTTTGTAAGTTTTATAAAGACTTATCAAAGTCAAAACTGTAAACAACCACATTAGAGAAAACAAAACAAACACTAAAACTGTCGCAAAGTCCTGATTTGGACTTTGACCAAAAAAAGACTCATGTTCATATATGGGCTGAAACAGGATAGCAAAGGCTTTGTTTTCTTTTATTGCATAAACAAACGTAAATGTATGTAAAAATGTGCTTATAATCCATATAACGGTTGAAATAATTTTAGCCAATTTAATTGTGTTTGTGCTTCTGTATCTAAAAGGAAACGCTAATGCAAAATTTCTGTTAGCAGCGGCAAATATTGATGACACTAAAGAAATACTAATAGTTATTGACGACGAAACATAGATTGTAAAAGGAAAATAAAAATCAAAAAAAATAAGAGACGACAATTTAAAGTAAATGTTAGTTGTAAACTTACAGTTGGCATGTACAAAACTGTGCTAACTGTTAAACCGTTATAGGTATTAGGTCGTTGACAGTTAATAAAAATGTTATTTAAAACATACGAACCAAAACCTAACAAAATACAAAAACATAAACAAAAAATAATATCCGAAACAGCTATGGACTTTTTGTAAACATATTGGCTGTGTTTAAATTATTTAGTCTTTTTAATAACATTTATTATGAAAGTATTTAAAACTAGCGATACCAGTATAATTACAGAAAAAATTATCCAAATATGATTTCAGAAGCTTCATGTCTGCAAAAAAAACATTTTGTAATTTAACAATTTTTAAATTAAGAACATTGTATGTGATTTTAAGCAAACAGTTATGCTTTTTTTCAAAAAAAAAAATAATTACTTTACAATTAAATTCTAATACTTTCATGGTTGATATACTTAGTATTTTTTTAATAAAGTTTTAGACAAATAATTAAATGTTTTATACATTTAATAATTTTAAGTTTTGAAAATAACTTTTTTTTATTATAACATTGAAAACTTGATAAGTATTCACTTTTAAGCTGATAAAATTAACTAAAATTAGCCAAACAATTTAACTTAGTTTACATATCTAACAATATAATTACTTAAAACTACTTTAACTAGTTGATCCTGCTTAGTGAACAAAGGAAAGTCAAACTAATTAGTCATTCGAGTAAAGTGTGATAACTTCTGATTTTATAAAGTTTTACTTACTCAGCTAACTTAAATCTCAATATAGAAATCTTTTCATAGAAGTTATTTGCTTCCATGTCATAAGGATTTCCTTCATTATTAAACTGGTAAATGTATTTTGTGCTGACCTTGTTGTTGTTATCTTCAGCTGCTGCGACATTTCTTCTGTTGCTAAGGAGATACAACAACAAATGAAGAAACTTTAGTTGCATCGTATATTACAGTAGTTCTATGTTTTTAAGAGTCTGTTAATTTTTTAAAGAATATTAGATTTAAATATCAAAATATTTTTAAATCTGTACACTACCCTTTTAATGTTTGCTTGCTAGTCTTATAGAACATTTATTTATATAACCGTGATCTTAATGTTCAAAAAGCTGGTTGCTATACATTAAATAAGTTAACAATAATATTTTATTTAAAATTCTCAAGTTGTCCTTTGGTATGTCAATTATTGTACATTAAAATTATAAGAAGCTTTATAGTAATTTATAGTATAAAGAGAAAAGGAGTATAAGTTTGCTATTTCTATTTTAACTAAATCTAAAAGCCACATTAACATTAATTAGATTTGTAAGTGATACCATAGATAACTTAGAGCAAATATTTAATAATAAACTAAAAAAATAAAGTATACTAAGTGAACTAGCATATTGAGAAATTTAAAGACACAGGCAAAATAATTTATACTTGCTTACCTAAAAAGTCTTAAAATTTGTAGTTATAGAATAATACAAAGTTAATTAATTAAGCTATCCGCACAAAATAAAGTATCGTGTATTTATAAATAAACTAGTAAATTTTTTATGGATTAAAACGACACAATTTAGTATAAAAAAATAGAACATTAGTTAAAAAGATTGTTAAACTTTTTATTTTACAATTAAAATATTTTCTTTTTTTACTAAAAGTTAACATTAACTGACTTGATGTATTAAGCTTGAATAGATTTTTATAATATTGTTTTTAAGTTAACATTTTCATTTAAAACATTTTCTTACTAAAAGTAGAATGAAAATAACATACTCTAAATTAGTTTTAGCAGTTCAATGCTTTCGTTTTAATTACAAACGGATGTATTTCCTGCCAAAAATATCTTCCATCTACCATTGCTTATGATATCATAAACTAAGTATAGTAAATGTCGGTTTACATTAAAAATTAGCCATACAACTCAGTCAAATATACAAGTAGAGCTTACGAACAAACTTTTTGAACTATATCCACACGTTTTAAACTTTTACATGTTAAAGTTTAAAATGATAAAAATTGTTGTTAACTTTTGATTTCAAAATAATAAACTTTAATAAATGTTAAGAACTTTCAAGATTTTATTAATAAAAAGTGTTAAACCTTAAAAGTATAGTTTTAAAAGTTCAAGTAAAAATATAACGTGCTATTTGTAAATATCAACAGAATAACCTTTAAAGCAGCATTTTTAACATTTTAACATGAAAAGTTTCTTATATCAAATAAGAATATTATAATTTAAGAAAATGATACTCGTTAAAAAAAAGTTTAATATTTTTGTTGTCTAACTAAACTTACTGTTTTAACTAGACTTTATTGCTCTATAACTTTTTTATTATGAAATAAAGTACGAAACCCTTTTTGATTTTTTCAAACAACTAATTTGTGAACACAATCAAAAAACCTTCAAACTGTTAAAAATATATACATTAACATTTTATGACTAACATTTTATCAGTTTAAAAATTGAAATTAAGATTTACACATTTATAACAAATAGTCTTGTACTAGTATAAAAAACATAGTAAAATTTCATTTATTTTTTTATTTAACAGCTTAAAAAGCAGTTTATCTTTAATTCTTTGAATAAATGTTTACTTATCTATGTATTTTTAAGTTATTTGTTAAAAAATCATTAAGCCTTAATGGACTTACATAAAGTTTTTAACAGATTATAGATCTAAGAATTATAGATCTAAAAATTGAATCTATTTTACTTGGAATTCTGAAAAAAAAATTTGAATGAAAATATATACTTTCGTAAAATGTTGTTGGTTATAGAGATTAAATTGTTAGTTTAATATTCCAAAATGAAAAAAATACATGATTTTAGGCTTAAAAAATATGTTTTGTACAGTTAAAAGTCAAATACACTTATTTTTGTATCAAGTTTGTTTGATGTAAGCGAGTTTATATTATAATATCGTAATTTATATTTTTACAGACAAATTAAATATTAAAGTAAATGTAACCCTGCTCTTTACTTTACTTTTTCGTAAAATTTCAAGGTTTTGTTGTTTGTAAATTAGAATTATAAAAATCTTTTTAAAAACTACCTAATCTTTTTAGATATATGTAATCTTAGGTATAAACTTTTATGAAGTAAAACCGTATTTGATAAAAGAATAAATTAAACCGTTTTTGTAACGTTTATAATGGTTTTAATCGGATCAAACTTAATAAAACATTCATTTAAATATTTACTTTGTTTTTTTGCGTAAATATACTATGATTACAACGATTAAATATTGTCTAGGATGTGCTGTATATTAAGTATTTCATATGACTACAAATATAAAACTATAATTAGACTGACAAAAACAGTTTTATTCCGTATTCTTAGTTTTTAAACAGAGTAAAAATTAACCGTATTAAATGAAAATTAAAACTACGAAGACTTAAAATAGACCTAATTGAAAAGATAAAAAAAAATCACTTGTCAGTTTTATTACTTAGTTTGTCAATATTGTTTACTCAAGTTTGTTTTCTACAGTTTATTAGATAAATTCGTACGAAAGTATACCACAAAAGTTCAATGGAGAAGAAAACCAAGGTGAAAAAAATTTAATAAGTTTAATATAAATAATGCTAAATTTTTATTACTGTAAATATTTTATTTTTATTTTTACTTTAGTTCTTTGTCTAAAAATTTTAAAAGTTACCAAATTTTCAAAAAGTACTTCAAACGAGTTTTAGTTACATGTGTTTTACTCACGAAAAAGTTCTTTTAAACAGTTTTAGATACTACCTGTTTAATTTTAGAGTAATTCTAACAAACACTTTGAATGTAGTTAAAATTAAATATATATCAAGTTATTTATAGAAAACCATGTCTACAAAGAAAAAAAAAGAAATAAAGAAAAAATATGATTCTTTCATATAAAATAATATTTGAAACTTTTTATTACGAGTGCGCAGGCATTATAGTTTAAAAGTATAAAAGTTTAAATTTTTTTACTTATTACAGTGTTTCAAACAAAATTCGTTAGCAACAAATCTTTTTTTTTAATTTTAAAGTACAATAAGGTTTTTTTTATTAAGTTTTGGCTTTAAATCATATTTGTTCACAACAATATTTAGAAAAAGGTTCTGAAAACTATTCAACATAGCTTGTCTAACAAATAAGATTATAAAAAAGCTTATATTGTTTATTAAAAGTACAATTTGAAGGTTTAAACAGCTAAAATTTGTAATAATTTTGTATTAAGTATCTTTTATTTGCTTTTGTTATTTTAGCTTACAAGTATTTAGAGTTTGCAATATCATTAAATAAAAAAATGCCAAAGATATTTTTAAAATATAAATTTTAAAGTTTAAAATCAGCTATATGGATATAAGTTCATACGTTTTAGTCATTCAAATTTTTTTGATTGCTTTATTTTAAATTTTATGTTATTTGTTTATCAAAAAAATGATGAAGTTTTTTGCTGTAAAAAAATTTTTGAAGAAAAATGTCCACTTATTTATAATGTAAATAGCTAATATTTTCTTTAATTTCCATTATTTCTTTAATAAGTTTTTGGATATTCATAAAAACTGTAAAAACTTTTAAAAATGTTTAATAATAGTTTATATTCAATTACAAAACAAAAGCAAACAATTTATATATTAATTTAAATTTCATCATGTCTTAATTGTCTGTAAATACTATAGTAATTTTTTACATGACATACAGTAGTTTCTTTAAATGATTTTAAATTAAAAGTAAGAACACTACAAAGTTAAAACACAAAGAAAGCTTCAAAGTTTTGACTTATAACAGTGTTCAAGCAGAACTTTAAAAATAGTTTTTTTTTGTTAGACTGCTTTGTTGATAAAAGGATAAATTCTTTAATATAAACCTGTTATTATAAAATTAGTTTTAAGTTTCAAACCATATCTCTTTACAATGCTTCATATAATAAACTTTATTTTAAAGTAGTACTGTATTTTTTTCAAGACAGGTTATTCAACAAATAAGCTCATATTAAGCAAATAATTTATTATTTAGTTAAAAAACAGTTTGAAGGTTTATGACTACTGAACTTTATAATAGAAGTAATTTCAAGTATATTTTATTTGCTCATCATTTATTTGCTTACGCCTATCTGGATTTAAAAACTCATAAAGTAAACATCGATAATGAAGTTTAAACAGCTTTAAGTTATTTTAAATTAAACAATCTTTTCATATAAACCTTCGCAATTTTTTATATATTTAGTTTTGAAACTATGTTAACTGTTTAAGAAAAAACAACATTTAAGGTAGTTTTAGATTTTTGTAAAAAGCAATTATGAAAGTATAATTTCTACGTGTTTATATCGTAAATAGGTTAGTTTATGTTTAATCAAATTATTCAAAGGTTTTTAAAAATTAATAGTTTTGTTTGTTACTAAGTATAGCGATTGTATTCAGAAATGTCTCATGATAGTTTATACGCAAGCACACAAAATATTATATAGACCCATTTAAAAATATCAAACCAAATATGTATAAGAATTATTTACTTAATAGCTTAAAAGTGTAAATTATAAAGAATTTTAAGTAGTACAATTCAACAATGAAACTAAATAATTAAAAATGTTCCCGTTTCATTATACTACTATGTACAAATATAAAGTTAATTAAAATGACTATCAAAATAAAATGATAAAAAAGAGTGTATATATTGTATACAGTAATATCAATAAATAAGATTTTTAATACTAAACAAAACTAATATTCATTACTAAACTGTACCATCTTATCGGTATACTGACATTTCCCATCCGCGATCATTTACAACCCGACCAAATCCCACCCGCGCATAATTCCCATTCAACTTGTTTTTATTTTATTTTATTTTTTTCTTTGTTGTTTTATATTTTTGTTCTACTTTTATTTATTATTATTTTTTAATATCACTGTTACCCCTAACCCTTACCCTCCGTCGGTAAGCGGTTCTCCGATTTGACCGGGTGGAAGTTGATCGCGGGTTGGAAATGATCATGGATTGGTAATGAGTGGATACTTATCTTGTCGTCGTAGTTAAACGTATTAGCATCGTAATATAATTTAAAGAATTGAAAATGGCTATTCTACAAAATTTTACTTAAATGCTATAAAGTTTCTATAAACAGCTGTTGCATAGAAGAAATTAAAAACTTTGATTAAACATAAAAATCTTGAAAACTGGACAAGTAATAAAATACAATTCGAACTCAAATATCATGTTATTAAAAAAAAAGTCAATTCTTTATATACAACTAGTTTTTAAATGTTTACAACGATAAATTATCATTAAGTTAAAAAAAATGTTAAGGTAATTTGTTCTTTTTTGTAGGTTATAAAATAGTTTTTTATTTAATTTTAAAATGGTATTTCATGACTATATATTGTACTCAAATTTAAACTTTTATACTTGGAGGTTGTGTTTAGTTTTGTTTAAGAAACGCATGTTTTTTGTGTATTTCACAAGACTTTACCTAGTTTGGCAACGTAGAAAAAAATAAAAGTTTTTAGATCGCTTATACTTTTAAGATTGATTTTTTTATAAGTTAAACAACAAACATTAATATGTACCTTGCAAAAAATAAAAGCGTTGATAAGAAGTTATAAACTTTAACAAAAATCAAACCAAAAGCACTAAGACGGAAGCGCTAAAAATTCTAGTAACCCTTCATACATAGATTTAAATTCAAACTTTAAAAATACTTTAAAAAATTAGAACAAATGTATCAGAACACTACATAACAAAGTTTAAAAATTGTAAAAAAAAAACTTAGTTAGTACACAAAAGTATAACTGTTTGCTTTTTTTCATTAGATACTAAACTTAATGTAACTTAAGCTATAATTGAAAACTTGAAATAGTTTAGATAACAAAGTTAATTGGTTTTGATGTAGTAGCAATTTATGATTTTTAAATAATTTCTGTTACACTTTAGTTTTTTATACTACCCCACTATACTCTGTGAAGAAGTTTAGAACTAAAAACTTGTAACTGAATTTTCAAATGAAGTATGTGTTCTATAGTTTAGTTGTAATCACATTGCTGAACTGTTTATAACTTTTTAGTTATAAAGTTTAGCAGCTGTTATAAGTTTCACTGTAGGCTTAGTTCTTGTTGTGGTAGTTATTGCTGTTGTTGATTATTTAAAAACACAAGTAAGCTTTTATTTTCACTCCATTTTGTTTATATTCAATTTCGAGTTTTTAAAAACCCGACAAAATATAGTTTTAATCCTCCAATAGTTAGTAATTTGTGTTGAATAAAACTTTTATTTATACTTTAGCTCTTTTTGTGCGAGGTAAACTTTGTGTCTATAAGTACTAATGAAGTAAGAGCTTGTAACTTTTTTATAGTTAACTAATTGCTTTTCATAAAATTTCTAATTTAAAAAACTTCTCAAAACTTATAAAAATTATAAAAAATATAAATTAAAACTATTGTTTGGAAATTATTCTAAGTTAAACATGATTTTTAAATTTTAAATTTTAAATTTCCATGAAAGCTCGTACGAAGATATTTCACAAAAAGTAACTAGAATCGATGATATTAGTTAAAACTCACAAATATTGTAAAATAAATTTCAAAATATATTTTGAATAAGTTTTTGTTTTTTTAGTCGTTTTTTAAACTTGAAGTTTTTTATTAAGCATATTCAATTATAGTTTTAATACCTAACTTTTAAATCTTTTCACTAAAACTCATAGTCATTAAACTTTTAATAGTTTGTTTTTTGTGTTATACAATAATTTAACAGTTTTTAATTTATTGTATATGAAAGATTTAGACTCACTTATTTAAAACATACAGCTTAGCTTTTTAATGCTTTTACTATTTTAGAGGATAAATTTAAATAATAAAGAACGTAAAACTAAAGGATTTCAGTTACCAAGAAGTGATGTACTTTGAAGCGTTAGTATAAAAATGTTTACTAATTTTTGTAAACGAAATAGTGAAAGTCAGTATTGAGTTTGTTAGTTTGCTTTATCAAAGTTTATAAAGTATTTTTTGCGGGTAATTACGACGGAAATACAAGAAGTTATAATTTTATTTTCATTGAATACTTATATTGAAAAACAATTTTAAATATTTGAAACAGATAACTTAGAAACAAACTTACCAGCTCAATAGAGCAATAGTAAGCTAATGTATAATTCTAAAAAGAAAAAAATAATAGTTATTAAATTTTTTAAGTACAAAAAGTTCTAAAACTTATATTTAGCAAGTTAAGATTGCTTATAGTAAAATTGTGCTTAAAAAGTTGGCTGATCAGATCTATTGTTAATTATATTGAAAATATTTATAAAATACAATATTTTAAAGCAATAATTTTTAAACAGTTTCTAACGATGGCTCATATTAAAATATGTCATTTGATAAAGCTGGTAATTATAATTTCGGAAAGAAGTAGCAACCATTTTTAAAAATAATAATATAGTTGTTTTAATAATACATTTAATTAATTTTTTCATGATTTATTTTGGTATATTTTACTATGTACTTTGTTCTTACATACTCTAAAAAGAGCTTGCAACTGTTTAACATTTCATTTAGAAAAAAATATTGTAGTAATGACTTAAGACAGAAAAAAGAAACACTTATTTAATGTATTAAACTAAAAACTAACTTTATTCTTAAAATTTAATAAACATTTTTCAAAGTTGATTTTTTAAATCGTCAATGAAAATTCGTAATTACCAAAATATATATAATTTTTTTGATTTTTTTAATTTAAATATGTTCGTTTTATGCAGCTTCTCAGAAAACTCGTACGAAAATTAAATGAAGATAAAAGTTTAAGTTAAAAAGTACGTATATCTAAAATACATTTATAATAAGTAATTTGACAAAAAAAAAACTTAAAATAAACTTTTTAAACAAACAGTTTAAAAAACATAAATCCTAAATATTCTTAATATGTGTTTTATATAACAGCTTTAAGAAAAAAATTTCTTAATCTAGAATATTACATGTTTTTTTTTGAAAGTATTCTAACAAGCAGCTTAAAAGAAGTTTAATTGTATATATCTAAACTATTTATGGAAAACTACATCTAAGAAGCAATAAAAGAAGAAAATAAAGAACATTTTACACGCAAATATACTTTTATTTAAAACGTTTTGCATAAGAGTAAATTCATTATACTTGAAATAATAGGAAATTTCAAAAGTTATTATTTATGTTCATACTCAACTTTAAATGCTCTTTTTACATTACTTTACTTGGAACTTTTGGATTAAAAGATTTAATTCATAATTTCAAATCAGTATATAAAACTAATTTTGGTTTACTGATTTTATTTTAAAGTTATTTTCTTTAGAATAACGGTTTTAGTTAATAACAACCTATGTAGTTTTGCACACTATTCAAAACAGCTTTAGTAATAAAAAATTTTATAAAAAATTTTTACTTTTTATTACGTGTAAAGTATAAAGGTTTGTTGAACTTTAGGGTAAAAGTTTTTTAAACTATCTTTTATTTGCTGATAGTTTGTTTACTTACGCCTATCTGAATTTAATAAAAAGTAAACAACGATAAAGTTCAAACAATTTTAAGTCTTTAAAATTTAATTCAAATAGCTTTAAATAAACATAAAATTATACCATTTAGTTATCTACACTTTTGTTTTTTCATTTATCTTTTACTTTAAAATTTATATAAGCTGTTTAAATAAAAAATAACGGTTAAATGACTTCTACCTTTTTATTAACAACGATAATTTAACAAAATTTATAATTTTACTTCAAACGTCTATTGTAAATAGGTTATGTTTTCTTTAAATACTTTACTGAAAGTTTCTTTTAAACTAAAGCTTTGTTTATAAATATAGTGCTTAAAGTTAAAATGAAAGTAAAACAAACATTTTTAAAGTTTATAGTAATTAATGTATTTTGTAGAACGGATCTTTTACTATAAAACTTTTTTAATATCATTAAAACTTATATTAGAAAGATATAAATTTTATGTCATTACAGTAAGTGCAAAATCAAAAAAAAAAAGTATAATTTTTTACATAAATCGAAAAAAAAGCAATATGTTAAAAAAGCCCAGAAAATGTTTGCAACCAACTATTTTTTCTGATTGAAACTTTAAAAATATTTAAGACTTTATAACAAAAACAATAAGAACAACTATATAATAAAGTTTAAAGTTATACCAAATTTAAAACTTAATTATCACGCAAAAATCTATTTATCAACAGTTTATAAGAATAAACTTATGAACTTTGCTTGTTGATTGACGTCAGTCTTGAAAAATATAAAAACAAATAAAAACTAAAATTTATTACAAATTTAATATTGTTAAGATTTTTTTTAAAAGCTGATGTATATAAAAGTTAAATTATTGTAAGACTTTTTGAAGAAAAGTTCGTTTAAAGATTAGCTACTTAGCAAGCTTTTATTTAAATTATTTTTTTTGCGTTTCTTAAACAACAATTGCTATGAATTTTATTAAAAATATTTTTTAAAATAGGAATTAAATTTTCCTAGAAACATGTTTATCTTCAAAAACTATAATAACTTTCATTTAATTTGGAGCTTAATTTTTTTTGGAAATACTTCTATCTCGAAATTCTTCTTTATATTGCAGAAGCATATTCGTTCGTTTTAACTTCAATTTCTTCTTATGTATTTTCGTAGGCTAAAAAATAAGATAAATTTATTCATTATACAAAGAATCAAAATATTGTCTTACTCAGAGTAAAATAGTTAAATTTTATTGTGTACTAAAAATAAACTAAAATTTTGTAACCTTTGTTGTCCTTCATGTTAACAATTTGTGTTAAACTTTCGTATGGACTTTCTTGCGAGGCTGTAATAAAAGTTTTTAGTAATATTTCATTAATATGTTAAAAACCTAATTTTTATTAGCTTAACTTTGTTTCATATAAAAGCTTCGAAAAACACAATAAACAATTTTTTTATTCAATACGATAACAATTAGTTAAAAACCTTAACACTACGACCTATATGTTTTTAAACAATTGTTGATATAAAAAACTTGAAATTTTACACAAAAAATTGATTAGCTGGTATAAGTTATATATGTAATTAAAAAAATTATATGCTTTTTCTGTAACAAACTTGTAAAACTGAATATATTTTAAATGGAATTTAAAACTTAACAAACTAACTATTAGAATTAGATGATAGATTCGATAGCTTAGCGTCTGAATGACCTTTAAAAAATAATTAGTTTCGAACATTTAGTTAAATGAATAGCTAAACAGAAGATTTAACTTACTTTCAAATTTTTGTTTACGACGATATAAATAAGCAACAATGACTAGTATGATTATCACTAAAGCTACAGAACAACTTATAATAACCGCCAAGTTCGAACCGTTTTTATTATTTTCAACAACATTTATTGTGAAGTTGATATTCAATGGTGGTGAGTCAATAAAATACTCGGATTTTACAATCAAAGTATAATCACTAGCGTCAGAATATTTTACCTGTATTGTTTAGTTAGGTATTTGTTAATTTTAAATAAACTACTATAAACAATTAAAGCACTTACTTGTGATTTCTTAATATAAACTGATTCTTTTTTTGTTTCTTTTGAATATAAATAGCTTAGACTGAAGTTACCTGTTACATCATATTCACCTACATTTGTTTAAAGTAATTTAGTTTTTTTTTTATAAAGTTGTACTTGTAATTAACACATGTTTTTTTTAGTATCAGCCTTAATTTGAACAAAAAATAATTTTAAATTAAAAGAACTTTATTAATTCAAACCTGTAGTTTTTTTTTTTTTTTAGCGAGTTAACTCACGAAATACTTTTTAAAACAAACAAATTCCTTAAAAAAATTATTAAAAACGTTAAAATGCTGAAACAATTTTTTTTATAATAACATTACTCTTTGTTGCTTAAGTTATTAAAAAAATATATATCAGTGTTTTGTTTTTGAAAAAGTAAAAAAAAAGTTGATGATGTGTCACGAAACTGATATTATAAATTTTTACCTCTCATAACTACAAAAGTGTCTACTACAGGATTACAGTTAAATTCTAAAACACATTCGTCCGTTGAGTCTAAAATCCAATTACAATTATTTGGTTGCAAATCTTCTTCGTTTAGCATCCTAGGGTAATCTGAATATAAATAAGTATAAGACGCCTTACAGTTAATTAAGTAAACAATGACGTATTACTAAAACGTTTTTTTTACCCATTACTGCGACTTAAAAGCATTATAAGCATTTTAACTTCAAATATAAGTAAAACAAAACTAACATTGAACATCTAATCTCAACTTTGTTGAATCTGAATCAATTGCATCGATATATTTACATTCTAATAAATCACCATCATTTTTTAAAGATACTTCATCTATGATATAATTCTCATTGCTTGATACAATCATATCATTATAAAACCATTGAATAGTTGAATTAAGCTCTTTTGAGAAGTCCACTTTGCAATAAAAGTTATAAGAAAACCCTTCTTTTACTACATTTGTATTTTTTATATTGATGTTTGTATTATACTCTATTGAAGAAACAGAAGATTTTCCTGTAGTAATGTTAAAAAAAGTACTACTGTATAATTTTTAAAACTAATTTAAAAAAGAATGATAACTAATATTTAAAAATGTTTAATTATTTTTTAAAGTGTTTTTTTATGTATAGATTAGCTTTTATTAAAACAACTTACTTTCAGAATCAACTATTGTAATTATTAAACTTTTCTCATCAAAAGCATTTTTATACTGAGAATTTTTCGCTTTACACATTACAACACTTGAATTGCTTATATAAAGTTGAGTGTTACAACTTGATTGTGATACATCATTATTGTATATCCACTCACACGTAGCTTCAGGATTAGAATCGACTTCACAATTTACAAATAATTGTTTATCAGATCTTAAATAGACATTTTGATTTTCTAATTGTGTTGTGCCTTCATTATTTATAATTTCGATTCTTTTTATAGATGCTTGGTCTATTTATAATGAGAATTTTCGTTAAAAAAATTGTAATGATTTTTTTAAACTAGTCTATTTTAAGTTACACAGTCAAAGAACAATGAAAAAAAATTAGTAAGTTTTAATAAAAAATTTAAATTTCAAAAAATCATGCAGTTCTAAAACAAAAAATCTAAATAACTATTCGTTTATCTTACTAATTGAGTTTAACTTATAAAGTAAAATATTTTTTAACAAAAAAATTACATGAAATAGAATACTTTAACTACTTTTTAAACTAAGGATTGTTTATAAGATTTTATAACACAAGTTTGAATTCTAAACAACATACTAATTTTCAGGTAAATTTTATAATTTCAAACAAAAATAAACTTCACAAACTAACAATAAATGTTTAATGTTTCTACATTAGACGAAACACCAGGTTTGTTAAAATATTCAGTAAAAATGTTTGATGCCTTACAACTAATTGTTTTTCCATTTTCATTACTTGTTAGTATCACTATTAGTGTTTCTTTCTTGAAAAATAAATTTTTTAAACGTTTACTATAGTTTTTAAGAACAATTTTTTACTTTCAAACTGAAAACATCAACCTAAACTTCAGTTTTGTAACACTAAAATTATCGATATTATGCGTAGATATAGAAATTCAAAAAACATACTCAAAAAGATTAACTTGGTTTATTTTACTGTTTTTCAACTCGCTAATAATGAGTAATACAAGCAACCTAAACGGTTCGAATTGAAAACTAGCTAGTAAAAAAGCACTGTTTACAGTGAACTATACATGGTTGTTATTATGTCAACGATCACTAACCATACTGTTATCTATTTTTACATTATCAATATAAAATTCCACTTTATTTACATTTGGGTTTGTTAGACCATAGCTGCATGTGAAAGTAACATTTGTATTTTCTTTAAACTCGAAATTTCCATTTATAGCGACTTCCTTTGGTTCTGATAATGAAAAATAAATAAACTATTTTTAACATACTGTATTAAAAATAAAAATTTAACATTTTATACCTGTCCAACATTGCCATGATGGGTTGTAGTTGGCCCATTCTCCATCAAGTTCACAAACCGTATCAAGATTATTTACCTTTTCAAAGTTTTCTGAATGTTCAACATAAAATATTACACCATTATTTTCACATGAAAAATATCCATTATCTTGATATATTCCTTGTGATACTTGTTCGTTTATATCATTTTTTACAATGAAAGGAGATAACACCTGGCAACCTTAATTTATTATACATAATTAATAATTAATCTAACTTTAACTTGTTTAGTAATGTAGTAGCAAAAATTCAAGTTTGAAATTTTTTAAATAGTTTAAGTTTTATAAATCATGACAATAAAAAGTTTTTTAAACTAAGTAAGCTTTTATTACAATGAAGCACATTACTAAAAAGTATACAAAAACTTACTTTGTAAATTAAAATAGTACTGTCTGCTTTTGTAACCACAAGTTTCGTACTTGTAAGCAAAAAAAGTTATATTGTGACTTGTTAACTCGGTTAGTCGACTAGTTAATGATAAATATGACTTAAAGCTTCCGTTTTCATTTTCATCACAAGTTACCGTAAAACTGACATCATTTTGTTCATCTATTTGCACGCATGACAAAACTCCTTCAGACACGACCACTGAAAACTCAATAAGCTTGTTGTCAAGATTCCATCCGAACCTATTGATTAATACAGCTTTACGGTACCCGTATAAAATTCACCATAGTAACCAAGCGCCCAAGTGTCACCCTCTCCGACTGATCTTTCAATTGTGACGTCATAATTAACTTCTACACATTCGATGTCATCTTGGTTTTCCCACTTAGCATCAGCTTGACATGTTGTCACTGTGTTTTGAAGTATGTCACCAGTATTTTTATCATAAAAACATTCCGCTTTGTCCTTACACTGGAACATTGCTTCTGATTGATAATCGTAGTTACCGTCAATGCTTGTGGCTAGTGATGAATAGCATTCTGTAGTATAGGTAAGTTATTAAGAAAATATTTGTTATTTTTTCAAATACTGCTGTGCAAGTACTAAATGCAACAACTAATATAGAATACTAGGATTAATGTACATGCCTGAAATTTTTTTTTTTCTTAAAGTTGTTACGTGAAAAAATTTTTTGATTACAACAAGTTTCAAACATAAGCAAAAGTTATTAGACTAGAATATTTAAATAAAATAAATTTTTAGCAAGCTAAAATTTAAGTAACTAAACTTTTATAGTAAATAAAATCTTATCAAACAACATGAACACCACACACACGATAATATTACATAAAAGAAATAATTCAGTATTGTTGTCTAAACTTGGTTTTGTTAGTAAATAGTCGGTATACGTTGTTATTTACACTAAAAATATTTTATTTATTCTATGACAATAAAAATATTATCTAATACACTTTCAACAAACTTTAAAATATATTATACAAGGCTCACCTAAAACATTAACGTATTTAACCATATCCTCATTGGGATGATCGTTTTGAGTTGCAGCTCTAACTATTACTTCGCTAGCAATATCTTCAGCGGTTACTTCTCTTTTCAGCGTCATAGTACTTTTATACTTTCCATCTAAGTCACTACAAGTAACATCGAAAACATAATTGTTTGTACAAGTGCAATCTAAACTTTCGTTGCTTGTTGTACAATCGCTATTTGTCCCAGCAAACTTCCACTGAAAAGTATAAGGTATTTCTTCAAAAACAGCTTCGTAAAAATCTCCTTTATACTCAGTTGCCCAATTGTCAGTATAACCATCTTGATACACATTACTTCCAACACATCGATCTAATGATAATAGAACGCCTGCAATAATTTATGATATATATGTGTCAAAGTACGCTAACAATTTACGAAAATTCATAATCCAACCTATATTTATAAAAAAAATTCTTAAATAGTAAATACTTAATTACTACAATGTTTTAGTTTAACAAACTAAGTGAGATCGCAATGTTAAAACATATATTTGTTCTATTTATAGTTTTTAATTTTTAATTTTATTAATAATTGTAAGTTTTTATCAAAAGCTTTAAGCTATATAATTTTTTTTTATTAGCTATACTTTATAAATATAAAGGAGTAATTGTACTTCGTTTTTATCAAAGTTTTGAGCAAAACAGTTAAAATTAAGTCAATTCAAAAATTGTGAATAAATTAACTTTTAAAACGACTAACCAACAAAAAAGTGATAACAAGCTAATAAAAACAAAACTACTTATAAAAACAATTGGTATTTTCTGGTTTTAATAATATATTGAGATACTATTCAGATACTGTTGTTTATGTTGAATATAATAGTATCAGAGTTTAAACTCAATACTTTTTTTAAATTTTTTGATATTTTTATTTCTAATAAACGCAAGTAAAATTTTAATATTGATAAAGAGAGTTATGTTTTAGTAGGTTACTTTTCAAAGTCAAATTTTCATAATAAAATAATTCAAACAAAAATAAACAAGCAAAACAAACCTGAAGTGGTTGTGATATATACAGCGGCCATAAACAAAAAACTCAGAAGTTGATTACAAACATTCATTCTCGAACTCCAATTTCTCTTGTCTTTTTAAGTTAGTGCTGATAAAATTGAAAACATTATGTTCAAGTTTTTATAATACATCCTTTATGTAGTAAATGATGTATACAAAACTACATTACAACATTCGAAATTAAAAGATAAAAAAGTGTGGTACCTGTTTCTTAACGTTTTTAACTGCAATAGTTATAAGTGTTAAACTATTTTTAGTTTTATTCGTGTTGGAGTACTAGAATATTTATTTTTATTGAACTAATGAAATTATTGGTTATCATTTAATTTTAAATTTATTAATATATAAAAACTAAGTAATACCTAAATCGTACAAAACCTGTTTTAAGTAAACACTTTTGAACATTTGTTTTTTTTTTTTAAATGTTGTTTGTTAAGTTTTATAAATAAAAATTTTTATTTATTCGTTTTACTTAGTTCATGGCAATATGAAAAGTTATATTTTTCACTAATAGCACTAAATGTTTACTTTCACAGAAAAGTATTTTTCTAAATTAGCTTTGTTAACTTTATGTCTCACAAAACAAACAAAAATTAGTATCTACTTGTTCAGTTCTAACCTAACCTCTAATATAACAAATAACAGTGTAAAACTCAAAATTTGTTTCGTATTAATCTATTTCAGTTGTGATTTGGTTAAAAATAAAGACTAACATTCAAAACTGATAAGCTGTTTTATGTGTTTAAGCATAATAAAAAGTTTAAATATTTATTGAGCATTAGAGAGCAAAAGTACAAATTGTGTATTTGAGCTTAGCAGCATCATTATGTGTTTTATTTACTAAAGTTTACCCTAAGTCCTTAGACAAAATTTGTAAACAAACAATCAAATTTTTAAGAGTACCAAATAACTCTGCAAACAGTTTATTTGCTCTTACCAAAGCTATTCAATTAATTTAAACTATTTTTAGTTCAGTCAAATTTATTAAAATTTTATAACTTTATTTAACTATTTCAATGTTAAAAATACATAAACTCTATTTTTTAAATAATAAGAATTTTTATATAGTTTATAAACTTAGCAATTACAAAAGTTTATTACAAATTTTAAATAAGAATAACAGTAAAAGTATATCAAATTAACAAGAAAAACTACTTTTATACTTAAAAAAAAGTTTTACCTAATCTTTATTGATTGTATAAGTTTTAAAAATTTATAAATTGTTTATAGAACTAAAATGATCAAACAAAAAGTATGATTACTTAAAAATCACAAAAAAATATTTACTTGTTATAAAATAGTTGGTATTCTTAGTAAAGTTTCAATCACTAAAAATAACTATACATTTTTAAAGATTAACTGTAAAAAGTCTGTAATAGTAACTACAGTTTTCTCTAAATATTATTAAGTTTGTTTTCATTATGTAGCAAACATTTTAAAAGTGACTGAAATTACATAACTGCTGTATACACTTTTTAATTCATTTAGTATTAGAGTTTTAACAAGTTTTATTATAGTATACTATCAAAGTCTTACAACTAATTAACTATTTTAACTTGAAACTTTTGTAATATTAAACTTGACAAAATAAAAACTAAAATTTAAATGTTACAAGTATCAAAGTTTATTAAAATGGTATTCACATACATTTAAGTGTTTTGTTCACCTTTTCTCATATGCTAGTGGTAGTATGCTCAAAAAACAGAATTTAAAAACAAACTAAGTTCACGTTGAGCAAATGCTACAGTGCAGCATAAGAGGATTAAAAGTATGAAGTCAAAGTTTGACTTTTAAAAAGATTACAAAAATACGTTGGGAAAAAATACTGAATAACTTTTTTTTATGTCTATATAGCTACGTATTTTGTTAAAGGTATATATTAGCCGTCTGACCAAGTTTTATTGTTAAACTTTGAAATAAGAATACAACAAAGTTTAATTATAACTCATAAGTCATACTTTATAAATACTGTATTTTAAATTCTATTTATGTAAAGTTGTAAGATTTTTTTAAATACAGTTTGAATAATACTTTTTAATTTTTTAGAGAAGTTAATTTAAAAAACAAACGTCGAAATTAATCATGAACTTAATATTTTACAGATAAAACTAAGACTAGATGTAAACTTTCTTATGTGTAGTGTTATCTGTAAAATAACTATTTTTTTCTATAAAAATTATATAAAAATTCTGCTAAAAAATGTCTTGTTAACCTCTTAACTTTTTTAATTTATGTTGTAGGTTGAAAATGGTCAACAATTATAGTTAAATTGTTATGACAAACAAAACTTTTTAGAAATAAACAATATTATTAACATGGTTTTTTTTTTCAAGGTTTATAACAAAGCAATGAAAATTATGACAAAGTATAATTTATTGATATTTTGTGTTTTTATCTGCATGCCTTCAACATTCGCCCAAAGTAAGTTTAAATTGAGCAATTTTAAAAAAAAGATAGTTTTCTTAAAACTTCAACTTTTAGTTGATGCGTCTCAACGTGATAACTGCAGTTCAGCTGAAATTACGAAAACTTACGTGAAAGGGTGGCAAAGTTATGTATCATTGGGCAATGCAGAAATTAAAAAAATAATTAAAGCTTATTGCGATGATTTGTCTGCAGTTTTTACGGTAAAAGTTTCATTTGGATAATACTTGTTTTAAGTGAAATTTAGTTTAAACAAATTGACAAAGAGCTTACTTAATAGTAACTTATAAGTATTATTT
The DNA here is from genome assembly GCF_965202585.1 of Thalia democratica. Classification (NCBI taxonomy): domain Eukaryota; kingdom Metazoa; phylum Chordata; class Thaliacea; order Salpida; family Salpidae; genus Thalia; species Thalia democratica. The sequence goes on from NW_028139673.1 coordinate 24,108, forward strand.
GTTGTTACTTTGTGTTTTATGAAAATCGATGTTATTTGAACATTTTATCATATTAATATAATCGAGAATGTTTTTTATTAAACGCTAAAAGAAAGGCTATTTCAATATAAAACAATTAATTAGAGGTTAATCTATAAAATTTAAAAATAAAGTTTTTTAGGATTTTAAAAACATACAAGGGATTTTTCAAATAAAACAACTTTCTTTTAAACATTTTTACATAAGTTTAAAATAAATTAGTCGTAAAATTATCAAAAAACATTCATTAAATGTAACGAAATATATAAATATTTTTAGCTCTCAGTTTACGAAAATAAACAAAATAAGATGAAGCAAATGAAAAAATTTAAAAACATAGACTCATGTAACCTACATAAATTTGTTAACCACAATGTAAAACTTGAACCGTCTAACACCACAAAAAAATACGTTTTAGATTTTGTGAGTTTGAATTTCAATAATGCAGTAATTTATTCTGTTTAGTTTGTTGTTTTTGATGTAAACGATTAAATATTGCGTTAGCTTCTACTGATTGTACTATTGTTGAGTCGTATATTGTATTAGATTACTGAAGTTTAGTTTCATGAAACCTAAACTATTATAAACTCTTGTTATGTATATTTCAAATTCTTTACTTCTAAGAAAATTGATAAGTATAAATACAGTTTATCTAAAAGTATTGTACGTTTTTAGGTATCCCCGGATCAATGCTTAAACATAGACTACACAATTTTTTACAAAAACGAAAATGAAATGATTTGTGGTTCTCATTCTAACTTTACTGCTAAACGGAAGAACATAGAACATACCAACCAGTTTGAGATGAATTGCGTTGGTAAGTAGAAAACACAATAAAAAATAAAGTTATTAAAAAAACTGTGTTCATTATAACAGAAATATTTAATTTATTTAATTGTTGAAGTTGAAGAAACAATTTCAATAAAAATGTATAAGGAATAAAAATTGTTTGAATAAAATTCGAATAAAATTTGAAAAAAAATTAGAATAATTACTGTTATGTATATTAATGATATAAAATTAAATGAGTCTAAGCATTTTATAAATATTTTTTTATTTATTTAAGTCATATTGACGAATAGACATAAATTTTATTCTACAAACCAAGTAGACTTTTTTTGTTTCCTTAAGACACTTTAAAATCTACTGTTTATGTTGTGTGGATAAACAATTTAGTTTTTTATCTAAAAACTACTTTATTATTATCACAGATGAGTTACAAAATTTTATATTCGACTCTCCGTTTAAAGACGAATACAGAATAAGTTGGTATAAAGACTGTTATGAAATAAGTGAAAACAAAACTTTAATGAACAATGAAAATATAAGACTCAATGAAAAAACGGTTTGTTTTAATTTGAACTGTATATGTTGTTCTTGGTTTGATTTTATTAAGTTTTAAAATAAAGTTTCGTAAAACTATTGTAGTTTATTCAATACCTAAAAAGACTGTTAAGATTTAGTACAACTTTCTACGTTTGTATATATCATCATAGAACTGTTTAAACCCTAAAAACATCTCTAGTTTATATCCTAAAGTTAGAATAAAAGTTATGAAAGGAAAATGTTTATAAAAATGTATACAGTAATTTATAGATCTCTGAATTTAAGTATAGTAACGAGTTTAAGGAACATTAAATTCTAATTAACCATTTTACTGTTATCTAAATCAAGATTTTTTTATGATTCTAGTTACTACAATATTTTATTATTAAAAGTTTTATCATTTTCGATGGCTGTTGTATATTTACACGTTTTTCTATGAGTCTTGTTCTGTAAAAAAGTATAAATTAAATAAAAGTTCTAAGCTATGAGAACTGCATGTAATATTATAAAGTAACGACTTAATTAAATCAAAAAACAATTAGGACTATCAAATCGTTTACTGTACATATACTCATTTAAAATATTTTCAAAACTTGTAATTTCTGTTTAAGATGTTAGCAAATTTATATCTTTTAAAAACTTTTTAGCTTGAAGTAAATTTTGAAGATCATTCTTTGGATGGAGTTTATTTTTGCAAACTTAGTCTTAATAATGTTTCAATGGTAACAAAATTAATGAAAGTTATTTACAGTAAGTAAAACTTTACTGAACTTTTTCACATTATATTGAACAAACTTAAATAATCTAATGTTTTATAATAAGCCTCGAAAATAAAACTGTTAACTTATAATTAACTGCAACAATTTGAAAAATAAGTGAAGCTTTCGAGAAAAGGTTAATCAAAGTTGAGCTAAGACATTACAATTCAACTACTAAAACTCTGTAACATTCTTTTTGTTCAAGGATAAAAACTAAAAAATTTCATGAAAAACTGTATGTTTTTTATCAATTTTCTGATATTATTTTACTAGATTATTGTTTTTTAGAACCTGAAGTAAAACATATTCCAACGGTTTTTAATGCAAGCGGTCCTTGCACATCCACCAATCAAAAAGTAGAAGCACTCAAGTTTAAACCAATCACAGTGAAGAAAGAATTTCTAGTTAGCGACACTGATTACACTACATCTTGGTACAAACTAAATGGGGTTTGTTTAAAATGGTTATATAAATTTAAATAAAGATTCCTTCCAAAAAGCATGTAATATTCGTTCTATATTTTTAATAAAACTAAATGGCATCACGTATTAGGTGGTTAAAATAATTAAAAAAAAGTATTATAACATATTCTAAAAAAAATTTACTTTGTTTTTATTTACAGACAATAAAAGAAGTGATCTGTGTATATTTTGAGAACAAAAGACCAATAATAATTTCTTCCGAAGACCAACAAAACTGTACTTTGTAAGTTTATTTAGTACTATAAAAAAAATTATTAAAATAACAATCTGTTTTCAACATTTACTGTTCCAAACTATATTTTTAAGCAAAAATTAAAAGCTTATATTTTTCAGTAAAAGAGTTCTGAACAAGGAAAACAATACAACTAAACTAGTTACGGTGCTTCAAATAAAGTAAGAATTATTAAAATTGAAGTTTTGAAGTCAAGTAAAACATTTTTATTCAAAAATTAATGCTTTAATAAAAAATTTAAACCAGTTCTCATTTAGATAACTAAATGCAAAAAATATAAACGATTAGTTAGAATCAATGAGCAAAAGGCAAAGTTAAGTCCTTTAAAAAAATAGAGCAAAAATTTTATTTAAATTTTTTTTTTTTTAATTTTGCATTTTTTTTTAAAGATTAAATACTAATTTTATACGCTATTGTATTTTAAAAATCCTAAATAGTTTCTAAGTTTTATACAAAGTAAAATTATAAAAAACTTAAATGCTGTTTGTAAATTAATGTTGCTGTGAAATAACTTATTTTAGACAACTGAAGTATAAAGATTTTTTTAGTACCTGTTAGTCAGTCTCTGTAGTATTATTTTTTCATATAAAAATCTTTGTTTCAATTTAAATATTTGTATCACTAGAATTTATTTGACCAAAAAAATGTTATGTAAATTTATAAGCATAAGTATGGACATTTAAACATAGTTGGTATAACTAGGAAAAAAACATGTATTCTTTCAAACTTTAATAATAATTACTAATACTTTCATAATCTTATATATTTAAACTGTATTCATCTTTTTAGTTCTAATAAACATTTATAATGTTAACTGCATTTGTTTATAACCTTTATAAATATAAAAACAATCTCTCGCATGTAGCAATGTTACTGAAGAGGACTACGGAAAGTATCAAGTTAGAGTCGCGTTAGGTCATCATCTTGGAGAAAGTGTTTATTGCAACGTAACAATTGTGCCTTACGTAGCTTCAAAACTGTTGACTTGGATTCTGATTGCAGTTTTTGTTTTTACGTTCGTAATTTTCACAACATTTTCGTTTTTGTTTACTAGGATTGGTCTGTACATTAAAGTTTATTGGAAAAGATTCTTCAGTTGTTCCTATTCAGGTTTGATTAAAATTGTATGAAAAATATATACAAATTTGGTTTTTTGTTGATTAAAGATGAAAAAAAAAACTTATAATGTTGTATTCTTTTTTAGTATGTCAAAGACTAAGTATAATCAGTTTATGTTTGCTAATAGAAAATAAAACAAAAACTTTAATAGTGAGAGAAATTTACTTGTTTTGTGTTGTAAAGAAAAGTAAACTTATAAAAATATGTTATCTTAAAAGCTATTAAAGTAGTTAGTATTTTTATTTTTTATTTTTTCAACTAAAAGTCAATAGATGCTAAATATTTACATTCTAATAGTCTATTTCTTTTTATGAAACTACATAACTTTATAAAAATTTCATTTTTTATTTAGTAAAGTTTATTAGGAAATACGTAAATAAAACTTTAAGAGTTATTTATAAAAAAATTCAGAAAATTGCCGGGTTTACTTTTTATACGATTTGAAACAAGTCAAAGAAAAAACCAAAAAAAAACTTTTCTTTATGATCAACTATTGTGAAGAAAAATTAGAAAAGTTAGGATGTGAAATTGTCGATGAATTTAAAAGTGGAATTGTTATTGGAAACTGTAAGTTTAAAGTTTTAAAAATATCTATTACTTATATATGAGTTTAGTACTTTTGGAAAAAAACTGTTTTTTTTTTCCTCAAGTTTAAAATAAATTTATAGAATCTTTGTTCATTTCTGTTATTAAAAGCTGCTATAGGTTACAAGAACAATTTTTTTTTATTATAGTTATAAATTAAACCATTTTCTCACAAGTTCTAATTTTAAATTAAAAATTTCAGTATACTCTATAGAAAGTTGTTGTTAAAAATATCAATTTAGTAATCAAAAATTTATAGTGCTTAGATTAGATTATTACCTAAACTTCAGTCTTACCTAAACTGATTCTTATAGTTATAGTATGTATATTTACAAGTATTCGTCGTTTTAATAAGATATCTATTTTACATTAATTTACAGTTTTCAAAAAAGTATTATCTAAACTAACTATCTGTTAAGTTTAACGGTTATCTGTTTTTGTATGCTATGTCCAAAAAGATCAGTAAAAAGGCGAAATTGATTAATTTTTTATGTTTATTATTATTATAGCATAGCTTACGTTACTTTAAAGTTATGGCAAAAAGTTACATTAGCCAGTTCGAAAGTTAAATGTAAGAATTAAACAAAAAAACTCCGTTTATCTCTTAAACTACATTAGCATTTTTATATTTAAATGATTCTAAAAAATGAATTACAATTCAGATGAAACTGACAATATACAATCGATGATAAGTAATTACGATCGAATATTTATTTTCATTCAATCTTTCCAATCTGATCTCGATTCTATTAACGGCTTCAAACTACAAAAGGCTTGTCTCTAAAATCTCGTTTTAACATTGCTAAATCCATTTTTTTTAATTTTAAGGAGTTTATACAACTAAAAGTTGAGTTTATAATTATTTTAATTTTGAATAGTTTGCATTGAAAAAAAAATGTTTTTAATTTGCAGGTTTTGGAATGCTCTATGAAGGAAAAAAAGAAAATTGTCTTTGTGTTGAGCAAAAATGTACGAAAGTTTAAGAAGGGCAAAAAAACTGAAAAGGATGCTAAAAAGTCTCTAATCAACCAAGTTCTTGAGGTAAAATAACGAGAAATTTAAAGATTCCAACACAATCTTAATAGTGTTTTAGTGTTTACAAAAAACAACAACAATGTATTAGTTTGTTTTCTTAGTAAATTGCTTGCTATCAACTTGTAATGTTTTTGTATATACGTTTTTACAACAAATTTTTCAGAAAAACAACATTGTTGAGTTCTCAGGTTGTAAGAAAAACAAAGTATTTGGGATGCAAATTGAATGCTTTGTACCAAAAATCAAAAGAGCAAACTTAACAGACGAAGAAAGATAAATCTTCGTTTTGGTTTTAGTCGGATATAATAAGCTGATGTTAAGCTTTAAAAGATTTGTTTAAACTTAAATTTTTCGCTCTTTACTTATTTTAAAAATTTGTTGCATAGGAATGTTGTAGATAAAAGTTTACTTCGTGTTTTAAAATAAAAATTTTACAACAAAAAACAGACGTTGAGTTTGTTTTACTTTATTGAGCTACCTGGACAAGACGGTGTAGACACGATGACCGAAAAGTTCTTCGTGCACCAGGTCCCAGGACCAAACTTCTTGAGCGTTTTTTTATCGTTGAACAAACTAAGTACTTTTGTATTATAATAAAACATAGAACCTACTATAATCGAATTAGTTTTTTGATAAAACTTAAACTTATTTGTAAGTTTCATTTGAAAACTAAGTTTTTAGAAAAGATTTTTAACTACAAATTATTTATATTTAGTTTAAGTATCTTTATCTAAAGCCCTAGTAGATTTTATTTACTTAAATTGTTTATTAATCTGTTAGAAACTAATTTCTTTTAGCATATTGTAAGTAAAAGATTATTTTTTGTTTTATTACTTTACACAAAAACAATCTGCAAAATACGCATAGCTAAAAGTATGACATATCAAAATAAAAGAAAATAGAAAATTAAGAGTTTTACTTAAAAAAATAAATTTTATTTAAAGTCGCTATACTTACTTAATAAAACTTGGCAACAGTTTTTAATAATTAAAAGAGTGTATATTTTTTCATTATAGGGTAGAGTTATTACTTAGTTAAACACAATAAAACTTTACAAGTAAAGAAAAAAAAAATATTTTGAAGGACTTTTACGACAACAAAAAAAGCTAAAGCAATGAAAAACAAATCAAAAGATGCTTATGCTGAAAACTAGTACTTTATTTTTTTATGCTATTAAAATTTTTCAAACGGAAAAAGTTAAGCGTGAATAATTTATAAGTGTTCCAATAATTGTATTGGCAATCTTCATATAAATCATTAAAAAAGTACTAAAAATACTTTATTTAGTTTCTTGTGGCTAAGCATACTTTGAAGTTTTTCTGTTTGGTTTAAAAAATAAAAAAATCCAGTGGTACTTACTGTGTACACAGTAGTTTGCATCGAAGTTGTTTTACTGTGCATAGAAAACTTAATAGGGTGATTTTTTTTATATGACGCTTGTTTTAACTTTAAAAAAAAGTAATTGTTGAACTAAAATGTCAATTATTTAAAAAAAAATATTTTGTAGTAGACTAATTTACAGATTTTTAATAGCTTGAAGACCACTGATTTTAAAAGTTTCAAAAAGTATATACTGCATGAAAAGTTTACTTTTTAAAAGCACTTTTTTACTTAAGTTAGTAGCACACTTTGAGATAATCAAATAAAGACCAAACCAAATATTAATTATTTACATTAAAGATAATGTAATCAAAACTGTTTTTTCTTTTACATTAGGTTTTATTGGTCATGAAACTAATCATAAACTTAAAAGGTATAAAATAAGTTGTCGAAAAAGTTAATACAGTTTTGAAATAAATTTAAAGTAGCCCGAAATTAGTTTTAGTTTGACGTTTAACTACAGCTATAAGTCTGAATTTTTTTAATCATTAGGTTTAATTTAAAATGTCTAAAGAATCATTAGCGAAAGTCTAATAGAGCCGAATCCCTGAGCTTACATATGCCGTGAGACAAGCTTAACATAATGTAAAGGTTAGATCATACAACTCCTTTAACCAAATAGGACTTTACTTTCGAGCTAGTTTAATATAGTTACAAACTTATTCCTAAGTTATGAATAAAACACACTTTGAATAAATGCAACTTACTTTATTTTCAATAATAATTCTTAGTTCTGAAGAAAGAAACTATTAAATCACGACACAAATAAAATCTATAAAAGTATCAACAATCGTAAAGTTACATAAATACTAACATCAACTCCGCTATGTAGACGTTTCCTTGATTCTCAATAATTGAAGTAAAACGTTACTTGATCGTACCGCGTAATAACTTTAACGCTTATTTGAAAGACAAACGCCAATATATATTCGTCGGAATGAAATTAACTCCTTGAAATAATAAAAATGTTTGTTTTTAATACTGGAAGCACGTCACGAAACCTGCGTAAAACAGTTTACAACATCCGCTTTAAAATACGAAAATGAGATGTTAATATCATTACATTGTTTCTTTTTTAGTTTTCAATTTTAACGTTTAAAGCCTGGTTTTAAATAATTTAAATCCTTAAAATCCTACTTAACTTAAAGCTTTTTTATAAGTGTCTTAAGCGCGGGTAAGAAAAAAGTAAGAAAAAGAAACTGTATAACTTATTATCTCAAACGTTACATAATTTACAAAAACTTAGATAAAACACAACATAAAGACAAAGTAAGTAACAATGATAGTCATTTAGTTGTCTTCCGGCTTCTTATCCTTGGAGTTCTTGTCCTTGTGCCTGTTGTCCTCGGGCATCTTCTATTCCGGCGTTTCTCTTCCGATTTCTTCTTCTACGGTGGTTTATTTAGCAGGAACGAATTTTTTTAATTCGCTTGTTCTTCTCTAAACTTCAAATTCAAAAATTCATCGAATTCACTTGTTGACATAGAAAATATTCATCTTTTCATTTTCCATCATTGTAGTATTCATTTGAAAGAATTCATTCCAAAAAATACGCGGCTCAAAAAAAAAAGTTGAGATATTCTTTCAAGAAAGTTTAGTAAAAACTACTATGTTATTATGCCAAAAGACAATAACGAAACTGTCAGAAACTTTCAAACCCATTTTTTTATACAAAACAAGACAAAAATTAAGCATTTAAATATGCATTAAAAGAAAATTAATAGTTTATAAAACATGAAAAACTTTAATTTTGTTTTTAACTTAGAAAAACATATGTTCTTAATATTCAACTTGCAAACTTTAATAAACAAAACAGAAAACATTTTCTTTAAAATATTTTACAAAACAATAAGTAGTATTTTCATGCACAAACTTTTAAAGGATTCAAGTATAAAATATTTCTATTAAAGCAACACAAAACTTAAGCATTATAGAAATTTATAAAGAGAAAAAATTTAGCGAGTGCTTTTTTTCGATCTTTAACAGTCAAAACTAAATGGGAGTTGAAAGTACTTTTAAATTCAAAATTTATAGGAAAAGTTTATCACGAGTCGAATTGAAAGCTTTAAACTTGAACTTGATTATTTTACGAGCAAAAAATCTGATAAATCAGTTTTGTTTTAAAGTTAGAGTGAAATGTAGTTACTGAAATCTCAATATAAAAATAGGCTTATAAAACTTTTTTATAATATAATTGTTATGTCTTAGCTTTTAATTAATTAGTACCAAGCTGTAATTTATAATATAAAAAACTTCATAACACATCATTAAAAGTAAAAAAGCTATAAACTTTACAATTCAGAAATTTTATCAGAAAAGAATACAAAATAAATACACGTAATAGTTTCTTTCATTTTAACTTCTTAAAAAAATTACCTGAGTTTAGAAAATATTTAAATAGATTTTCATGTTAATAAAAAGTTAAAACTTTTTACCTTTATTAAAGTCTGTTTCGTTAGTTTTGTGAAAATGGTTATATTTTATCTTCAAAAGGGCTTTATGATAAATGGTAAAAGTTTTAGACCTGCTATTAGTAATTCTAACTCTTTTTTGTTTTGTGTTATAATTTCTTCTTTGTCAAAGGAATTAAGTACCGTCAAATTGTTTTTCTCTTTAGCTAATATGTTGCTTGATACACTAGTTTCTAATTTTGTTTTTGAAGAATTGTAATAACCTGAATCTTGTTTATAACTTTTAAGCTGCACTGTTGGCACTTTATGTTTTTGCTCGCTATCATATTTTTTATTGTAACTGCTATTTTTCTGATGTTGTTTCTGATGTTTTTCTTTGCTAAGTTTACCTTGTTTTGCTGTAAAAGCAACAGCTTGCTTATAAGCTCGATTAGCTTTTATTTTCTGCTGTTGGAAGTCACTAGAATGATGGTTTGCGTCAAATATTTTTTGTTTAAATTTTTGGTTGTAGTTTGAATTCTTATCTACAGCATACTTAGACCCTTGAACTGTTTTACCATTAGGACCTGTCACGTTTGCGGCTTCTGACATGTTATTTTTACCTACAACAATATCAAACTGGACTTTTTCTCCTTGTGCAAGAGACCTTAAGAATTTGTTAGGGTTGTTTTTGGCGATAGCTGTATAATGAACAAAAATATCGCTGTTCCGATCATCACGTTGAATAAAACCGTAACCTTTGCGAACATTAAACCATACTACTTGACCAGTTACTCCGATTGCTATAGTGTTTTTGGTTACCTGAGCTTTTTCTTTAACTGTTTGAAATTCTTTGGTTGTATTAGATGTTTTTGTGGGTAAGTGTTGATGACATGACAAACACTATGCTATGTTAACATTATTACTACTATTCCCATTGTATGATTTTCTTGGTTTAAAACTATCTCTATCTTGGTTATGTTGACGATAATTGTAATTATGATTAATACCATTATCTCTAAAATGAAAATTGTGTTGATAATTAGCACGAACTCGCTTATAGTAATTTATTTTAGACTATGCTGACTTTGCTCATACTGCTGTAGTCTATTGTAATTAACTTGCTTAGGTATTAATGCGTTTTCTTTATAAGCATTCCATATGGCTTGTCCTTTTCTTTTAAAAAGTTCTAAGCTTTCATCAAAATGTTCCCTAATCTTATCTTTGATCGAAAAGGGCATTAAGTATGCAAGAAAAAACTTAATTCTGTCCTGTTCTCGACATTTGGCCCAACTTACGGCTGTAGCAAATATTTTATTAAAGTTTGTACACTCATTCCAAATTGGAATTTTACCTAAAATTTCAGCTAACTGATTGTCCCTATTAATAAAAAAGTTTCTTAAAGAACTGTAATTTCTTTCACCTCGTTCTGTCATTTTATAATAGTCTGACAACTCTTCTCTCGGCCAAAACCCAGTTAAAAATTTATACTTTTCTGTATTACTAGAAATATTTTCATTTAACATTTCCTCTTCGAAAAAACTAATAATATCACGAGGGTTTCTTACAAAGTCTAACCTTTTAAACTTTTTACTTAGTCTTTGCGCCTTAAATGTATCGCTAAAATTATCAAAACTAGTATCATTACTTTCGTAATCATCGTAAAAAGGTTCGCGTTTTTCTAGCATCGCACGTTCGAAATGTGGTGATCTAGACTGCTTTAATCTATTATTTAGTTTTTTTATTTGCATTTGCAAAAGTCTTAATTCTTCTTCATTTGTTAGCTGCTTAACTTCGCTTGATTTTCTAAATTGTTGTTGAATGCTGTTTGACGGATAAAATTCAGCATTATCTTTCATCATCTCTGCTTGATGAGAATTATTAAAATTGATATCGTCATTGTTGTTTGTGTGCATTTATTCTGTTGACTGCTTAAAGATTCCTAATCAGAAAAAATTCAAGGTTCTTAAAAGACACTGCGTGGTTTCCACTTTAACCAAATAGGACTTTACTTTCGAGCTAGTTTAATATAGTTACAAACTTATTCCTAAGTTATGAATAAAACACACTTTGAATAAATGCAACTTACTTTATTTTCAATAATAATTCTTAGTTCTGAAGAAAGAAACTATTAAATCACGACACAAATAAAATCTATAAAAAGTATCAACAATCGTAAAGTTACATAAATACTAACATCAACTCCGCTATGTAAGACGTTTCCTTGATTCTCAATAATTGAAGTAAAACGTTACTTGATCGTACCGCGTAATAACTTTAACGCTTATTTGAAAGACAAACGCCAATATATATTCGTCGGAATGAAATTAACTCCTTGAAATAATAAAAAATGTTTGTTTTTAATACTGGAAGCACGTCACGAAACCTGCGTAAAACAGTTTACAACATCCGCTTTAAAATACGAAATGAGATGTTAATATCATTACACTCCGACCATCGCACAACAAGCTTTTGGTAGACTGAAAACCAGGTTTTGTTTTTAAAATATTTATTTATTACTTTTAATCTTCAGTTCATCCATCTTTGAACTCTCAAAAAACTGATATCATATATCTTCTTAATAAAGTGTATAAACTACCAGTTTTAAATCAGATTCACAAAGCTCATATATATTTTAACAAATTAACTTATGCCAGGTGCTTTCAGAAAGTTTGTGAAAAATGGTTGAAGGTGTCAAGTAAAACCTTTATATTTATTTTATCAAGAAAAACACTTCGGTAAAACAAGTTTATGTATATATTTATAAAATTTTTCAAGTTTACATTAAAATAATTCTTAAGTGAAGGGCTTAAAATTAAAGTTGGTTTACTTATAGCTCATAAAACCGACAAAAACAAAATATAGTCATTAGGTTTATAAGTTAATTTTATTACTTAACTATTAAAGAAGTACTACTAATGGGTTTGATAATTTAAATATATACTTTGTTTTTAATTGTTTTCTACACTACATAGGTTATGCTTTTTAGTAAAAGAATTTGTTAGTAATAAACGGACTGTGTACTACTGTCTTTAGAAGTTAGTAGTTATTCTTTTTAGTTTTTCGTAGCATTTACAACGATACCTTACCAGTTTAACCTTTTTTCGAAGATGTGGTAATTTCTTAGACTAATCTTCTACTTACAGATGTACTTCTTTTTCTAATAAAAAAAATGATCACAAATAAAAAACTTTAACTGCTTAAAATTTAAACTAAACTTTGATACTTAGTTCTATTTGAGTTTAAAACTGTTGTTGCATATTGTACTTAAAACATTTAGAAATTTTGCAAACCGTGAGAAGAAAAAACAAGCAAACAACTAAAAACTAAGGAAAAAAATTAAACACTTTTAATTTTTGCTCTTGCTTTATTGTAAAAAAGTAATGTCTTGTTTTAAAATTTGTTCAAAACTCTGTCTCTTGTTGAGCTTCGTTTTTTGTTAACTTGATATACAATTTTAGTTTTCTGATTTGGACGTTTGAACGGGCTCGTCCAAGGTCTCGTAATCGTCTTCGCTCGAAACGGCAAACCTAACTCCCGACGTCTTCTTGGGCGTCTTCTTCTTCTTCTTCAGTTTCTTTTTCTCCTTGACCGGTTCCACGACGTCATTAACGTCTTCGTCATACACCAGCGACTTTATCAACTCCATCCGTGCCCTGTGCCCGACGATGTCGCTCTTGTAGCAGCCCTTGCGGTAGTTCCGGGAGTACTTGATCGGGGAGTGGTCGTATTTGCTATCGGTCGGGTTGTGGCTGCTCTTGTTCTGCGTCCTTCCTCTCGTCAACGCGTCGTAGTTTTGTTCCGGGATAAACGTTTTTCTGGGCGACCTCGTTTCGATGTTTATTTCGTTGGAGTCTTCAGGTAGGAATGCTTTATTGTCTGCTGCGTTTTCTTCTGCGTTTTCCAGCTCCACTGTTACTTTAGGTTCTATGGAGCCCGTTGTGTTGAATTTTTCTTCCTTGGGAGGCTTGATTTTGTTGCTTCTGTAGTTACCTGGAGAAGTTTGATATTTGAATGCTATCAAAAGTCTTTCAATACTAATAAATACTAAAATAAATATCTAAGTAGATTTTGGAACTGAACAAGTAGTAAAGTCCAAAATTTACGAAAAAACGTATAATAAGCTAGTTTCCGGCTGGTATGTTAGTTTAAAAAACCTTTAAAATCCGTAATTTATATTATTAATGTTAAGAAGTAGTATAAAGTTATCTTACACTTCACATTACACTTCTAAGAAACTTGTGTTCTTAAAATTACTACCTGAAGGAGCTGCTTTTCGCGCCATTTTTCTTTGCTCTACCATTTCACGCCTTTCCCATTCTTTCTGTACCTTGACACTCGCGGCGCTGTTAACAAAAGGTGGTCTGTTGTCAATCCTTTGTTGTCTGTTGATCTTCATTTCGGCGACTGCTTTGCGAATCTTTAAAGAACTTAAAACTAAAGCTACATTTACATAGGGTTTATAAAGACTCTAGGTCTAGATCTAGACTAGGGGTGGGCAAGGTATTTTAATCGGCGGGCCGGATCGGGAAAAATTTAGTCTTTTACGGGCCGCAGCATTTGAATTAGTAATATGCCGGATCCAATATACGGATTCGGTCGGATAATCCCTTTTTAGATCTGGATATCAATTACAATTTATTATCTGGATCCAGCGGGATACTAATTTTATGTATCCGGTTAATCACTATTTCGAATCCATTTAACTTACAAAAGTTTCTCAAGTATGACATTTTAAGTTAATATTCATTAATCATTTAGATCTGATCATTTATTATAACCCTGAGCAGAATTAATAATACTTTATAAGTGCAAAAGTTTAGTTACTTAAAATTACTCAAGACAACCTTTAACTTATTAAGTTTATCATAGTTTTTTTTTCAGTTTTTCTATGAGAGCATTGTTTTACTGAGTTCATCGTCACACCAAACTCATTATCAGCTAAAAATATGATACTAGTGTACTTTTCAGTTGATACCACTGATTGTCCTGTAGTTGCAAAAGTTGAAAATGTGTTAAGTTATTTTTACTGAGATTGAGAAAAAATAGTTCTAACCTTAACCTTTATGCCTTAACTACAGGGTACATTTCATGAGCAAAAGTAGCCTTTCCAATTAGTTTGATGTTCAGTTTGTTTATATGCCTAAACAATCTCACCATAAATGCAAAATTGGAGGAACAATCCTTATTGGAATATTTAGTAAAACCATTATACTTTTCTATTATTTTTAAAAGTTGCCGAATTTGCGGCTTTAAGACCCAAACGCATGTTGAAACTTTTCCTAAACATTGTTAAAATGTAAAGCTGAGCAGTTAAACTGAAAATAGTTATCAATTATTTGTTTGGAAATAACAAAAAATTTACTTTTTTTTATCGTTTATATAAACAGCTTATTATTTATTCAGGAAAAAGTGTCATTTTTGACTCGTCCATTCTTTATGAAAGTCATTGACATGGTAAATTGACAAAGGTAGATATGTAAAATATCATATTTAAAATAAAAACATTTTCGTATAGAATTAGGCTAGAATATTACAACTGAGTTTTAGCAAAAAAAAATAGGACTAAACAGTGTTTTATATTAGTACAAACAAAAAAAATAATAATTTACATGTTTTTAAAACCTAACTCTTACGTTTCATTTTGTAAAAATTAGACACTAAGTTTTATACAAGTTTTATTATTGACCTTGGCGGACCAGTAATTTTCATCCGCGGGCCGGATTCCATTGAAATTTTAAAAACGTTTGGGGGCCGGTCAATTTCACTCTGCGGGCCGGATCCGGCCCGCGGGCCGTACATTGCTCACCCCTAATCTAGACCAATGGTTATTTTTAGAGATTAAAAATACTTAACTATGACAAGAAAAACAAGTAGCTAGAGATTTACAGTGTAAAGAAGATTCACTTTCTTAAACACATTGAAAGTTACTATCCCAGTAATAAATTCATAAAACTGAATTAAGTTACCTGCGAAAAACTTTACAAACAATTAACAAAGTGCTTACCATGGCTTCCCTAGTGATTGGTGGCAACGTCTTGTTGTAAGGGGAGTTTTTCAACGTATAAGTTGGAAGTGGTTTTTCTTGCTTTTGAGTCTGCTTCTTATTTTTAGTTTTCTTCATTTCCTCGTCTACGTACAACTGGTTTGTCCCGTACTTCTGCAAACATAAGTAAGTTTTGTAAATGCTTTATATAGACTATTTTATTTAGTCAGAATAAGATCTTGAAATCAAGATACTTAAAAATATCTAAAGAGCTGTTTGAAGATTTAAAAACTTTAAAACAAATTTAATCAAAGTTGCAAAAAGCGACTTAATGTACAAATCCTATAGAACACCGTCAAGAAAAAACTAAAAACAAAAGTACTTAGTTTCTATAATTAGTTTAAATGTCAATATAACATTCAGTATAACTCCTAAAAAGTTCTAATTAAACAAATCCTAACCTTTGCATTCGCCGCATCTGCCCTGGTCGCCTTTTTGCTGACCGCCGCTTTTTTCTTGTCCTGGTTCAGGCCCGAAGGCAGCGGCGCCTCGTCGATTTCCTGCAGGTCGAACTGGCAGCAGTTGACCGCGTTGCAGCAGCCCTGTATCCCCCCGACCTGCTTCCTGCTTCCAGGTATCGTTTGCCTCTTGCCTTTCTGCTTCTTTTTGTTCGGGTTGACCGCCTTGTACAGCCGTGAACGAGACATTATCTGTAATAACATACAAAAAATAATATTGACAATGCAATAAAACACAAAGTTTAGTTTTTAAAGTTTCTTGAGAGACTATTATGAATCTAAATCAACTCTTCAGTAATTCGATTAATGTTATTCTTCCTACCACATAATAAATGCATCATTAGGTAAAAAAAAAAGAAAACTTCTATAAGTTTTTCAACAAAACTCAATAAAGTTTATCATTAGATCATTTCAAACTCATAGAGTAATTCACATAATAAATAAAGACGACACATTAAAAATAAATTTAAATTAACTCTTACTTTCACGACGTCCAATCTCTTTTGAAACTGCACGAGCGGCGAGTAGTACTTCAGGTCGCACTTGATGGGCTTGAACGCCACTATCGAGTGCATGCGCTGGTAGTCCAGCTCGTCCTTCTTGTGGTCGTAGTAGCTCCGCACCTTGGCCAGCCGCTTCAGGTACGCCTGGTTCTCCAGCGTCCTCCTCATCAGCTTGCGCTGTCTCGTCATCAGCTTCGTGCGCAGCTGCTGGAAGTCGTAGAAGGGCACTCTGCGAAGGAGAAGAAGAGAAAGATGTCAAAAGGAGGAAAAAACTGAGTTTTCAATTATAAAAGGCTTATAATAAACTAAAAATTTCTATTTTACAACTTTATTAGTTCTATTTGTTGCAAAAAGAATCACACAAGAGGCTAAACATTTTCAAACACTCTGAGACTAAATGTTAGTTTTATACTTTATGAAACTAGAACTTATTACTTTGTTAGGACTTAATAGAATGTCTTAGTTCTAGAATCATAAAGCTATTTAAGTTGTTAACAACTTTTAAAATCAACGCTTGTTACAAATTAAGTGTTAAAAGCTTTTATCGAACTTAAATAAAAAGATACAAATTTTTGTTTAACAAACACCACTTGTAGAATCATTTTAGTTGTATTCAGTATTTATAAAAACTTTTGAATACAAATCTTAGTAACTAAACAAGTTTTGGATACATTCCATGATTAAACTTGTAAGTATTTTATATCAAATTGTTTAGCTTATATTTGACTATACATAATTTGTTATGGATTTTTTCAAATTATTTTTACAAACTTTATAAGTCTACATACTCAATGTTAAAACTATTGTTTAAATTTCAATTCTTTAAAACATTTTTAAATAATAAAACTAGCTGATATATTTAAATCTAACATGTTAATTTCAAATTTGTTATTTTTATCTAATCTATTAAATGTAAAATATTTGCTAGTAGTATTCAACTTATGAATTTCAATTCCCTACAAAATTTAAAAAAAAATGTTTATTTATTTTAGAATACAAAATCAAAAGAGCTGCCTTTAATTGGGTTAAAACTAGTTTATAAAACAAGTTTAAGTACACACTTTGTATTTTTATAATACCATTTGCAACATAAGTATTTAGCAATAATTACTTATTTTCTTTTTTTTTTCGATTTTTATGTTACACAAACGTTTTCGAAAAAGTAACTTTTTTTTCTTGTCCAGTGATTAAATGAATTTGAAATTAAGTTTTCAAATCTGGTGGTTTGAACTTGGAAAAATGTTGTTTATTTTATGATGCCAATGGTGTTTTAGAGGTTAGAAAAACCATTCTACAGTAGCACTTAGTATTTATCATACAGTTTCAAAAATTCAATAAAAATGTTTATGTTTTGAGTTTAGCTAAGTTATGTAAAACTTGTGCTTTAGTGTTGTTAGCTATAAAGTAAATTCCAAAAGGTATATGTTTGTGCAACAAATGATTTATTTTAAATAAGTATAACAGTTTTATGATGTTTTGATAAAATTTAAAAACTACTTTTTGTGACAAAGCATTGAATTTAGGATACTTTTCTCAAAGGTTTAAATATATAAAAGTAAAACTAAGTTTACTTTATTAAAACCGATTTTATATGACAGCATGAATGGGTAATATTTAGTCTAAATAAAACTACTAAAATCGATTTTAAATATTACCTAAGATTTATTATCCATAATATTTTTGTAACAAGTTCTGAAACAGTATAACATGTTTTAACTATAGTTTAACTGTAGTTAAGCTATAAGTTTAAACTATTTTAATTGTAGATATGTCTGTAAGTTTTTTTATTTTTTAAGGTTGTAAATATTTTATTTATTTTAGATTTTAAAAACCAGTAACTATTTTACCTGTGACAGTCTATTTGACTTCTACGAACCATATTTTGCAAAATGCGTTCTGCCAAAAGTCTATTGTCAACTTGAAGAGCTAAATTTCCATCTTCTATTTGTTGAAGTCTTTTCAGTTTAACATGTTGATGCATATAAAGCTCAGGACAGCGATCATCTATCTTCTTTACTGCATTGTCTCTTCTGATTTCGTGCAACCGTTGACTGAGATGCTTTTTTCCGTGAAAAACCGGGTACGCAATTGGCGGGTAACTCTGCATTTTGAAAAGTCCTAAAATTAACGTCCAGGTAGAGGCAATTGATTAAATGGTTATCATTTTCAGCTGTATGTATTTATAACAAACTTTCTATTAGCAAAATTCGGCAGTGGTTTAACCGAATGTTTTAATTATGACGTAATATTAAATTTCATCCTAAATAAACTAATTTTTAATGTAAATTTGTCAAAAGACTAGTTTTTAAGCAGATTACGTTCAAATAAGTTTGTATTTATTTACTGTCTTACAATTAGGTTCGGTATTCTTTTATGAGAAACAGGTAAGATTTATTGATTAAATTTCTTCACGGACCACAAAAATATAAAAAATTTCATCGTAGGCCAAAGAATTTAGGAAAATTAAGGAAAAACTTTACTTTAAAATAACAAAACATATTTGTGTAAAGAAATGAAAACAAAACAGGAAGAATAGTTTGCTCACAAGCACAATAAGAACATAATTGTGAACCTTTATTATAAAAAAATTAAAGTTATTTTTCTGCACAAACTGTTTTTTAGCTAACTGGGTCGCGGTTTGTAATTTGACGACCCCTGTTTTAAGTTAAAGAATAAACGACGATCAGTAAAAAAGTCAGTTGATTACTAATGAAATCTATTAAAGTATTGAAAAATCAATAGCTTCTTTCTGTTTTGTATTTTTTTTCTAATAAATTATCATTTAACGAGATATGCCTTAGATAAAAAACTTTATGTTTAAATTTTAAAAACAAATATTAAATAAAATAACTAAAGCATATTAATTTATTTTTAAACTAATCTTATTTATCATCTTTTATTATCAACTTTTCATTTGTAAACTTTAGGTTTTACAAAAAATATAGTTTATTTTCTCGTTTAATGATTTTTTTTAAATAATATATTAAGTTCTTTTTATTTTAGTTATGCAACAACTTATGAACAATAAAAAGTTATAAAAAGTAAGTTTAAATTAATAATTTTATTTATCTCTAACACAAAACCTAGTCATCAGGTATTATAACTTAAATAACTTTTTCTACATATACTGAGTTGAAAGTATGATTGGTACATAAAAAAAGATGTTAGAAATTTTACGCGTGAAGTAAACTTACAAAATAAAAATTTGTTATAATGTTTGTAAAACAAATTTAATTTATCTAAACAATTGATGCATATTATTAGATTTTTTCATAAGAAACAATTTGTATTTAAATAGTCAATCATAAATAATGAACAAATTTTTATAAAAAAACTACAGTTTTTTTTTTTTTTTGTTTATAATTTTTTCTAAAATTTTTATTGTTCTAAGCTTTATTGTGTTAGTTTTTTTTTGTAATATTGTTTTTATATGTAGTCGTTATACAAATTATCACGAAACTTCATACGTAGTACAACGTCTAACATGTGCGTAATTTACAAGTTGAAGGTTTAAACAATAGTAAGCTCCAAACAGTAAACAAGTAAAAAACAATTTACCACTCTTTGTTTTACATGTGTTTCCTACTCCATTTTAATTTTAAACCAGATTAGTAGGTAGACAACCACATTGATCAATAAAGTTATTATTGAATGTTTTTCAAAAATCTCAAGTTTTTTTACTTTTCTATTTTCTGTTTTGAATTTATGTTAGTCAAAGTTAAAATTGTAAAAACTAAAACTTTTGAGACAACAAAGAGAAAGACTTAAGTATATTAAATGAGTTTAGTATGATTACCAGTATCTTTTTTTTATGAACCTAATAACATATATAATTTAGTAAGTTTTGATTAGATCATTTTAAGCGTATATTACTAAACAGCTACGTCAGATAAACTTGAGATGATTCATGTAATAAAAAGATGTAAACAACATTTATTTGTCAAACTAACTATGACTTTCACAAGTTTAAATGCATAATATTTTTTATTAAAGAATGTTTTTAATCATAGAAACTAATTGCTCTTTTTTTACTCTTGAGCTTCAAATATTCGTTTCTAGTAATGTTATGTAGCAAAATTCTGAAAAACTTAAACAGACAAGCAAAGTAAAAGTGCAACAACTTGTCAATGCTAAATAATTCTCATTTATTTTATTTTATTTTAGACAGTAAATTCGTTTTAGTTGTTGAAAACTTACAATAAAAACCTTTTATTCTGATCAAAAATTGGTGTTTACCTTAGATAAACGAGTTTTTTAACTTCTAACTAGCTTGAAATAGTTAAATAAAATAATGTGTTTTTTATTTGTTTTGGAAAAGTTTTTTTGATAGTTTACGTGAACTTAAAACAAATTTAGTTTTTAAAAGTTAGACTAGAACTGCTTCGATTATATCATAACAAAATCTCTGTATTTATGTTTTGACAGTTATGTAAGATAGATACGTCATTGGTTAAACAACGTAACAAGCGATTCGTTTGTTCAAATTTTATTCTAGTATAATTTTTACCTTGTAGTTGTCGTACAGTTTTAAGTATTTACAAAATGAAAAATACTTTTTGTTTTTAAGGCATTCAAAACTTTTAGTTCTCGTTGAATTTTATGTTTCTAAAACAGACTTTGTTGTGAATTTTGTAGTAGTTTTTATAAAGTTATAAATTGTGTAAAAGTTGTAAAACAAAAATTTTCTAACTAATAGTTAATCACACTTGGAATTTTTGTTTATAACAAACGAGTGGTGTTTTTTTTAAGTGATTTCATGTTTCTTAAATAATACTTGTTGTTTTTTATTCTTTTTTTTTTCAACTTTGCTACTACCAATGACTAGCTACTATATTAATAATTGCTTTGAATTGGCTATACTAATTATTTTAATTTTTAAGTTAGATGAAATAAGCAAAGTTATTGTAAAGACTGTAGTTGAGTAAAACTTTAAAACTTTTAAGAAATACGTCTTAGTTTCATGTTTGTTACTGAAACAAAAATTTTATTGATTTATGGTTTAAATTTGAATAAAAAATAATTTTTAGTAGTGTTATTTATCGTTGATTGATTTATATTTCAGCAAACAGTTTTAGTTTATTCATTTACAGTTTTTCTAAAGCACAACAAAAAAGGTAATAAATATTGTTTGTTTTGATATCAAAACAAAAATAACAAAACATAAAATGGATGACAAAAAACAAGACGTAAAAACAGGTTTAAATTAAAATTAGTTTTATTAATTAATTAGTAATCTAATCTTAAGTTTTTTAACCTAAAAACGTTTTTTTGATGCGAAAAACAAAGGTAAATATTGAAAATTGTGGTTAGTAAAATTATACTGCTATTTGTTTAGGTTACATAAATACTTACATTTATAAAACAACTTTTAACTGCGTAGGTGAAAATACTTTGAAAAAATTTATACCAAGTATTATTGTTAAATTTTTATGCAGTCTATCACTATTTTAAACGTAAAATATATCATAAGAACTTTAAGTTCAAATTTACACACTTGATGATTAAACCTTGTTTCAGAAAAAAGCACTTTTTTTTCATTTTTAACTTGAGCTTTAGATATGGACAAAACATAACAAAAATATTATGTTTACAGTTTGCAGTATATGCTACGACGATGTTGGTAGCTTGCAGCAGTTTTGTCTATGCAAAAGTTAGTTTGAAAAGTAGTTTATATTGCAAAACTTTGAACTGTGGTGTATAATTGATGTTAAACACTTTTTACCATAAAACTTTGTTCAAAGTAATTTTTATTTGAAAATTTTAATGTTTTTAATTTACTTGTAAATCAGATTAACGACTTTTAAGCCTTTTTTACTTTTTTTACAAAATTAGTCCAAGTGACTATTTTATAAATTTGATAACTCAAACAGATATAGAAACGCATGAAAGATGCTTAATAAAATGGATAGACGTCGATGGTTGTAAAAACTGCAAAGTTTGTTTGTACAAGTGAGTTCATTTGTATGTTTTTGTATAAGTTTCCTAAATTGCTAACACACATTTGTGGTAAATAAAGTGTTTTATAACGTTCCATACTTTGTTAAACAAATAAATTTTACGCATCTCACTAAATCAATATTATGAAGTAACAAGTCATGATACTAGTTTTTACTGCCTGTTAAATGAACTGATTGTAATTGAAAAACGTAAAAAAGGTTGAATTGTTTTATTTTTTAGCACTATGGTTTGTAATGTAAACTGTGAACTGTTTCTATTTCTTATTTAACAACATTGTACTAATTTAGAGAAGAAAACTGTTTATAAAGAATATTCAACCGTTTTCAGTCATACTAGTAGCAAATTTACAAGTTCTGAGTACAGAACAACAATAGTTTTAGTTTAGATAAGCATTAAACATAAAATAAAAATATTGTAAGTATACTTCAACAACTAAAAATTTTATTGTTTTATTTTTCAATCAATTTTAAAAACTACATAAAAATCTAAACTAACAATGACTCTATAATAACCAAATAAGCAAAATGAGATAAAAATACATTGTTTTGACCTAAATATTTGAAAATTAATTATAAGTTTAGCGAATATTTTTCGAACAGACACCACATTATCATTTTATTTTGTTATACTCTACAGTTTTATTTTCTTAAACTATGGAAATTTGAAATGGTGTTTATAAGAAATGATGTTCTATTATAAGTTTTAAAAACAACAACATAATTTTGCTTCATAGTTCTCATTTTATTTACGCCTATTCCTTTTAAACTCATCAAATAAACTAACAAACCAAAAATTTTGTAAATATATTCTAATAAACAAAAATTTGTAGTTATTTTTTCGTCGATTGTGAAATACTAAAAAAATATATTTAAAACAAAAAACAAGCCACCAAAACAAGTTTTAACAACAATATTATAGCATTTTTCGACCTGTTTTCTTAATTTTTTTAAAAGTTTAGGAAAAAAACTCCTAAACAGATACAGCATCGTCTGTAAGCACAAAAAAAAACTTAAATGTTCTTATCCAGTTATAAAACGACAAACATCAAAACAATTTAATTTCTTAATCTACTCAAACTACATTTCAAACCAAACGAACAAACCTTCCCAAACAGGTACAACATCGTGTACAAGCACGAGAGCTTCCTCACCAAAGCCACCAGGTTCATCAGGAACGAGATCACGGTGTCGCTGGCGGTCATCCTCCTCCTGATGCTCCTCATCATCCTGGGCTTCGTCGCCGCCTTCCTCTACCGCATCTTCGTCTTCTCGTACCAGTTCAACACCAAGATCTTCCTCCACCTCCTGCTCGTATTCCTCGTGCTCCTGCTGGCGGTCAGCGCGTACAAAATGTTGGTTTTTGTAGAGTTGAGTTTTTGGTTTTTTTTTTTTTTTTTTACTGTGGAAAGCATGAAAGTTTAAAGAGAGTTTCCGAAACTCGTTCGCACGGTTACCTCTTGGCAGAACTTTATTTTCCCCATTTACTAGACATCGTCCCTTTGCTAGCTGATAACTCGTCTACCTTCGTTCACTTATTAGTAGTTACCTCTTGATAGGCAAAGTCGCCCAAAAAGGGGAAATACTACCCACCTTGCTGTAAAGTAATACTGAGGTAGATGTTTTTTTTAGAAACGTTGAAGCATTACTAGAAGTCTGTACTTATATATTGCATTGGTCGGCTCGCTACTTCGAATCCGTGAACCCTAAATCACAAAATTAAAATTCTGTGCACCCCAATTTGCATTCTTTAGCGCCGCTAGTGTTTAAGAATATGTAAACACTTTTAATCGTTTTTTTTTAACTTATAGTTTGGTAACACCCAGTTAATTTTTACACGCTAACTTTAAATTTACCAGTTTACCCGATCCATTTCAATAAATTTTTGATTTCAATGATCTAATTTTTACAACAATATTTAACATGTATCACTCAGGTCTAAAATACTAACTAGATTAATTTAATACATTGCCACTACCCTAATTAACAATCAGTAGTCTTGGTACTTTTTATTGAATTGTGAATTTAAATATTTAGTTGAAATAAGTTAACTTAACAATCTTTTATTAAGCGATTACTATCTGTGTTTACCAAGGTATTGCCACGAACAATTAACGAAAAAAACGTCAGCAAAAAGTAACGAAAATAAAAGACATGAAAAATTATCATAGCTAAATCCGTTTGTTGATCTGGATTTGTGTTGAGGGTGGAAGAATTTTTACATAATGTAACAGAATAGAAATAGGAGAGTACAAAAATGGTCGTTTTATTAAGGTTTTATTAACAAAATGGTCAATTAGATATCAAGGTTGAATATGTCTTAAATGTAGAAATATTTTTAAAAAACGTTAATTTAGTTTCTGCGCAAAAAAAAGTCATGTACCCAAAAATAAGTTTCATGCACGCCAAAAATCTCGTGCACCCTAAAAGAAATTTAATGTACACTAGTGTGCACCAGTGCCGACCACTGATATATAGCATAACTTGAAATAATTCAACTTTTCTAAAAAATTGTATTAATCTACATGTTTAGGTAAACTTCATATAAAAACTTTTGTATCAAAATACCAATGGTACTAAAAGTCTAGCTTTTATAAGCATTTTAAATAAAACACATTTGATCAATCATTCATTGAAATATGTTTTATTCAGGTACCAAGCGATAAACACTTACCACCATGGAATTACAATAAGCAGAATAAAACAGTACAAAGAGAAAATTAAAACAAATGAAAATGAACAGTCTCGGAATCTTATAGTTTAATTTTTTGTTTTAAAACAGTTATTAAATTTTTCTACTTTAGTTTTACGTTTTATTTTTTTTTTGTATGTTAAAAATAATCATTTAGAATAATGCTCTGTTTTTGTTTAAATTTTTTTTTCAATTACTATGCAAATTGATTATATTAATTTGAATTCGTAAAGAATTTTTATTCGGATTAAGTAATGATATTTCTAAAAAAAATCTGTTAAAATGTATACCAATAATGTCTACTTTTTTGGTTTGAGCTTATTTGAACTTGTAAAGCAGTTGTATTTGTTTATTTTGTGTTAATCATAAGTAAACTTAATTAAAAAAACAAATCGACATTCCTTATATCCAATGTCTTTTTTTAAGCATTTTAAAGTTTTTTTTTTTTTTAATAGGCTCTTTTTACATCTTCACTACAAAAGCATTAATCTTTATTAATAATTGTCTATTTATTATTTCAGCCTGTTTTGCCTATAAAGGGTTTTTTTTTTTTTATACCTCATAATTTTAAAAAACTTCAGTTTTCTTTTTACTTCAAATTGTGTAGTAAAACGATTTCGAACCTTAGACAGCTTTATTCTTTACAAAATTAAATTTCTTTTTGTTTTTTTTTTGGTTGTAAGTTTGTTGAAAACGTTGTTTTATTCTTATAGTAGGCTTTAAAACACTCAAGTATAAAATGTAATGTATTTTTTACGGAATAAAAACATCCGCTTGAGGGAGCGTTGACAAACCCTAAAATTTTACTGGAAGTTTTTAGAACTGTCGAACACTTGTTTGCTTATCAATTTAACCAATAATCCATTTGTGAGTTTTTCTTATCAGCAACGGTTACTACCAACTAAAAATGTGTACATAATACCAACAGTAGGACCACTTGTGCAACAAATTATATATATATATTGTTAATATGTCATATACTTTAACTTTCTTGATCGAAAAATTATTGAGCCTAAAGTTCAATTTTCTCATTAAAAAGAAAGAAATAAAAACTTTTAACAACTCTATCAGTTTTTGTTTTAATTTTTTGTAACACAACAGAACTATAAAATGCTCAAAATGTCTTGAAACGAGCGATAAACATTATAAAACTCCTGCATATACTTATTGCAAAAAATAAATTTTAGACAGAATTGCATTGTTAAAAAAATCATATTTTTGTAACAACTAATGTTAATTGTCTGGTTGAAAACTAACAGCAAATAAAAACAGATACTTTAACAGCCTCGAACCTTCTTACTAGATTTTGTTAAATTGCAGTTTTTAGATGATAATTTTTGCATAAAACAAAAAAAATATTTGTTTGGGAAAAATCATAAACAAGTATTCTACAAACATAAACAATTGCAAAAAATAGTTTACTTTGTCTCCTTTTAACACAACAACTTCTTTTGTGGGACTTGCACTTAAAACTTGCATTCAAATTTGGTATTTAAACGCTTGTAAAAAGAAAGGAAAACAACAAATAAACAACATAGGAAGAGATTTGCACAAGATAAATTCGATTTTAAACACGCTAAGTGCCTGTAGTACATTCGTGCTTAAAACTGCTCATCTATTAATATTTAATTGGCTTCGATCTTCGAGATAAACTGCAGAAGGTGTTAATAAGAAAACCGGCAAGTCAGCTGCATAGGTTTTATTTTTTGCTTGCGTTTTTGAAAAAGGAGTTTTTTTGTAGAGTAGAAAATTGTTATATTTGGTATAAGAATTATTTTAGAACGAGGTCAAGGAAAAATGGTTTTGTTTTGAGTTTATAGTATATTTTTTGCTGAATCGTTTAAAATGATGTTTAAGATAGTAAGACAGTATAATCAAGTTCTAAACCGCATACAACAAAACATTACAACTTTATTTTAGCCAACTAACATCGTTTAAATTTCAAATATAGTGTTCTCTTGTATGCGATTTCCATTTTATTGAACAAAAAGAAAAAACACTTTTAGGGAGTTTGATTGTATGCTATGATTATATACTTGGTCAGAAGCCAAAATTGTACACGTCATAATAATCTATTTTGATTATCATAAGATAAAAAATGTTTAGCTAATTTCTGTTTGATGCACCATTGTTTTGATCTTGTAAACAGTAAAGTAAAGAACTAACTTAATTTTTTATGCGTTTAAATCACATACAATGCTAAATCTAGTTTGTTATATTTAAACTAAAGATGAGAGCTTTAAAACTAGTTTACTTTTGTACAAAATCTTAGATTTAAAAAATTTCTTGTTAATTTTTTTCTTTGTTCATTTATAAAGTATACTAAAATAATAGACTTATTTAGTTAGCTTAAGAAGTTAGAAATTCTTGCTATGTTGGTTAATACCTAATATAGTCAACCTAACGCTTTTCACAACTGAGAAACTGTAGCTACCTAATAAACTGTTTACTAGAAAATACAAAAAGTTACACTGTTAGTATTTTTACAGAAAAACCCATAAAATACTTAATTTAGCAGACTTGTTTATTTGGTTCGCACAGTAACACGATATACTAATAAAAAACTATTAACCTCTTGTTAAACCAATTTGTTAACGGCAAGATTACATCAATATTGTTTGTGGCTTTTGACATAAAAACTTAATTTATCAAAATGTTATGTAAGTGTTGTTTTTGATGCTTTGAGTAATTTCTGTAAATAAAAACACGTTATATCTAACTACTTTAAGTAGTTTATTCTTTTAAACTACAGATGTACTTATTTTAAGTTCTCAAACTTTTAAATGTTTTCGTTTTATTTATTGTTTAGTTCAGTTGTAGTATTTTAAAAATAATTAATTGAAATTTTTGCAGAAGAGTCTTTTTATAAAAGCATAATCTGTTTATTAGATCAATACTAATAACTA